>NW_013844206.1:0-735 GCF_000517525.1 Limulus polyphemus
GATAGATAAGGGATGGCCATTAGAGTAATGACAGAATATAAGTGAACGATGATAGATAAGGGATGGCCATTAGAGTAATGACAGAATATAAGTGTACGATGGTAGATAAGGGATGATCATTAGAGTAATGACAGAATATGTATGATGATAGATAAGGGATGGTCATTAGAGTAATGACAGAATATAAGTGTATGATGGTAGATAAGGGATGGTCATTAGAGTAATGACAGAATATAAGTGAACGATGGTCATTAGAGTAATGACAGAATATAAGTGAACGATGGTAGATAAGGGATGGTCATTAGAGTAATGACAGAATATAAGTGAACGATGGTAGATAAGGGATGGTCATTAGAGTAATGACAGAATATCAGTGAACGATGGTAGATAAGGGCCATCCCTTATCTATCATCATACACGTATATTCTGTCATTACTCTAATGATCATCCCTTATCTACCATCGTACACTTATATTCTGTCATTACTCTAATGATCATATCTATCATCGTTCACTTATATTCTGTCATTACTCTAATGAGCCATCCCTTCATTAGAGTAATGACAGAATATAAGTGTATGATGGTAGATAAGGGATGGTCATTAGAGTAATGACCGTGTATGATGGTAGATAAGGGATGATCATTAGAGTAATGACAATATAAGTGAATGATGGTAGATAAGGGATGATCATTAGAGTAATGACAGATTATAAGTGAACGATGGTAGATAAGAGA
>NW_013844207.1:0-385 GCF_000517525.1 Limulus polyphemus
ACCATTAGGTGTGAAATTACCATAGGAGAGTTTTTGTATGCAGAAATTGATGTAACAAAACAGTTATTTAACCCTATCATGATGGGTCATGTGTTAAGAGCCATGTCATTGCATTTGTTGACTTACATTCAAAATTTTATTAAACCGCTCTTTTATGAATTTATGCCAATAATTTTGGTATCAAATTGTAGATTATAATTCAAATTTTAGTATTATATATTAGTTAATTTCTTAATTTTACTAGTAAATATTAAAATACACAGTTAAACATCGATTTTTGTGTGTCACGTGGTATGTTGAATGCAGCACTGGTTCAGGTTAGATGTTTGTGATGTCAAAATACAAAGTCTGTAGTTTTGTACAAATTAGGAATTCAGACTACAGA
>NW_013844208.1:0-597 GCF_000517525.1 Limulus polyphemus
AATAGTCAGTTTTGTCATGATTAAAATGTTGTAAAAAAGGTGTACAATAGTCAGTTTTGTCATGACTAAAATGTTGTGAAAAAGGAGTACAATAGTCAGGTTTGTCATGAATAAAATGTTGTAAAAAAGGAGTACAATAGTCAGTTTTTTCATTAATCTAGTATTTGTAAAGAACATGAGGTATCAAATCTTTTGCATAAATCCCCAAAAAAGTTATGTAAAGAATGTTATCATTTCTGTAGATATCTATACTCATTATTTCACAATTTAAAATTGTAAAAAAATGTTTAATCGAAAAAATAAGCCATCTAACTAAAAACTTTTCAAAATATTTCTTTCAAATAACCAAGAATATTTAATATTCTTCTGACAAATCAGTCTTAAGATCTATAAAAATTGTTACATAACAAAATTAACTAATACCTTTTCAAATTCTTCAAATGGTATGTGCATCAACCTCCTTGTTCCCAGAACCTACAAGAAAAATGTTAACAGTGACTAGAACCTACAAGAAAATGTTAACAGTGCTCACCAAATACTAGAACCTACAAGAAAATTGTTAACAGTGCTCAACAAATACTAGAACCTACAAGAAAA
>NW_013844209.1:0-920 GCF_000517525.1 Limulus polyphemus
CGACTCAGTATTGTTAAATCTTGTCTTCTTTTTGATAGTACATAGTATTGTTAAATCTTGTGTCTTCTTATTTAGAGTAAACGGTATTGATAAATCTTGTGTCTGCTTATTGACAATACACAGTATTGGTAAATCTTGTCTTCTTATTGATAGTACACAGTATCGTAAAATCTTGTGTATTTTTATTGATAGTACATAGTACTGTTAAATCTTGTGTCTTCTTATTGGGATTAAACGGTATTGATAAATCTTGTGTCTGCTTATTGACAGGACACAGTATTGATAAATCCTGTATCTTCTTATTGACAGGACACAGTATTGTTAATTCTTGTGTCTTCTTTTTGACAGTACACAGTAATGATAAATCCTGTATCTTCTTATTCACAGGACACAGTATTGTTAAATCTTGTGTCTTCTTATTGAATCAATACTGTGTACTGAAATCCTGTATCTTCTTGTACTGTCAATAAGAAGACATAAGATTTAACGATACTGTGTACTGTCAATAAGAAGAGACAAGATTTAACAATACTGAGTCCTGTCAATACAGTATTGATAAATCCTGTATCTTCTTATTGACAGGACTCAGTATTGTTAAATCTTGTGGCTTGTTATTGATAGTACACAGTATCATTAAATGTTTGACTTGTTATGATAGTACACAGTATCGTTAAATCTTGTGTCTTCTTATTGACAGTACACATTATTGATAAATCCTGTATCTTCTTATTGACAGAACACAGTATTGTTAAATCTTGTGTCTTCTTTTTGACAGTACACAGTATTGATAAATCCTGTATCTTCTTATTGACAGGATACAATATTGTTAAATTTTGTGTCTTCTTATTGACAGTACACAGTATTTATGAATCCTGTATCTTCTTATTGACAGGACACAGTATTGATAAATCCTTTATCTT
>NW_013844210.1:0-385 GCF_000517525.1 Limulus polyphemus
CCTCTATGTACTTGCATAGATCTCAGGGTAAAAATAATGTGGTAAGTTCAGATGAACTAGAATATTTTAGAATTCACCCCTTTGCTTCAATAGTGATTACAATTTTAGAAATTGTTAATATAGAAACAGATAGATTACAAAAAGAAAACGTTTATATTCTTAAGTATAAAATGTTATATCCTTACGATTTAAATCAAGACTATAATGGCACCACATTTATAAATTTAAGTAATAAAAATTGTATTGGTAATTTCTTTTGTCTAGATAATATTAATAAAAATGTACGAAAAGAAAACTAGAGGAAATGATAAAATTAAATTAAGATGGGTTGATTTTATTCAATTTTGTACAGATTTAGATGGTAAGTTTATATACTTATTAATAG
>NW_013844211.1:0-385 GCF_000517525.1 Limulus polyphemus
GCTGCAAGTGAGTTCTTTTTCATGCATTTGTATGGCAAGTAAGAAGTTATAGAAGACTATTCTTATAAATATATTGTGTGAATTTTGATTATCATTTACTGAAACATAAATTATGTTGAATCTTGTTATAGACTAACCAACACGATTTGTACTTCTAGCTCCAGGAAAAGTTGATTCCTTGGAAGAAAGTTTTCTACATACTGTTTTGAAGTTTGATAAAACAGAAAATAAAGAAACAACTTGTGATGTAGCATCAGAGAAAATTGAGGTAATTAAACTTTTTACAGTTGTGTAATTAAAGAAAATGTGTAGCTGTAATTATCTCTTTCTGGAATTTGTTAGTTTGGCATATAATCAGTGATGACATGTTTGTAGTCACGAGCTG
>NW_013844212.1:0-561 GCF_000517525.1 Limulus polyphemus
TAACTTCAGATGTATTTCTTTTTGAACTTTAATATCAATACATCACACAACATTTTTTTTAAAAGACTCCATTACTTATCAAACTTTCTTGACATAGATAATCATATCTATCCAACAGATCTAGTACGTGAGAAAAATAGTCCAATAAATAGAAATGAAGCACTTATTAATTAAACATTCCCATTACGATAAAACACAGGATTTTTGAAGTTACGCATTTCCCATTTCCAGACAAAAACATTCCAAATAAAATGTGCTATGACGCTTACCTAACCCAACTCATTAGTTTTGATAGAATGTTTTTGTAGTTTCAGTTATATTAGCTAGAAATTGTTGTAGTTACAGTTAGATTAGCTAGACTTTGTTGTAGTTTCAGTTAGATTAGGCTAGAACTTGTAGTTTCAGTTAGATTAGCTAGAACTTGTTGTAGTTTCAGTTAAACTTGCTAGAAATTGTTATAGTTTCAGTTAGATTAGCTAGAATTTGTTGTAGTTTCAGTTAGATTAGCTAGAACTTGTTGTAGTTTCAGTTAGACTTGCTAGAACTTGTAGTTTCAGTTAA
>NW_013844213.1:0-384 GCF_000517525.1 Limulus polyphemus
TAATCTACATGTTGTATCAAACAGTAATCTACATGTTGTATCAAACAGTAATCTACATGTTGTATCAAACAGTAATCTACATGTTGTGTTAAACAGTAATCTACATGTTGTATCAAACAGTAATCTACATGTTGTATCAAACAGTAATCTACATGTTGTATCAAACTGTAATCTACATGTTGTATCAAACAGTAATCTACATGTTGTATCAAACAGTAATCTACATGTTGTATCAAACAATAATCTACATGTTGTATCAAACAATAATCTACATGTTGTATCAAACAATAATCTACATGTTGTATCAAACAATAATCTACATGTTGTATCAAACGGTAATCTACATGTTGTATCAAACGGTAATCTACACGTTGTGTTAAACGG
>NW_013844214.1:0-532 GCF_000517525.1 Limulus polyphemus
CTTGCTACAACCTCACCACCCCACATATGATGACTAAACTACTTGCTACAACTTCACCACCTCATATGATGACTAAACTACTTGCTACAACCTCACCAACACATATGATGACTAAACTACTTGCTACAACCTCACCAACCCTATATCATGACTAAACTACTTGCTACAACCTTACCACCCCACATATGATGACTAAACTACTTGCTACAACCTTACCACCCCACATATCATGACTAAACTACTTGCTACAACCTCACCAACACATATGGTGACTAAACTACTTGCTACAACCTCACCACCCCACATATGGTGACTAAACTACTTGCTACAACCTTACCACCCCACATATCATGACTAAACTACTTGCTACAACCTCACCAACACCATATGATGACTAAACTACTTGCTACAACCTCACCAACACATATGATGACTAAACTACTTGCTACAACCTCACCACCCTATATAGGGTGACTAAACTACTTGCTACAACCTCACCACCCACAGTATGATGACTAACTACTTGCTACAA
>NW_013844215.1:0-626 GCF_000517525.1 Limulus polyphemus
AATCTGTTGTTTACTTTACGTGTAATTTTATTAAACAAAGTTACGTCTACGTGAGTTTTTTTTTTTTTGTCTGACCGCATAAATTTATTTTCAAATAAACAAGGATTTTATCGAACTAACATATAAAGCCTGCAAGAAAGCATAACTTAAATGCCGTGCATGAAAATGATAGAATGAAAATTCAAGCGAAGGACATGAAAAATAGCGCCAATGTTTTATGGGTCGGGGCTAATCTGTAAAATATTTTATTCGTATATTTCTTTGTGGGCTGAAAAATCACTCTGATGTCGTAGTGGAAAAGAATTTGATGACCTTCGTATTTTCTGACTTTTCAGACAACAACGTATCTGAGTTAGTTGTACGTTCTTTCTCGAGTGGTCGACACCAGTTGGTTACAAAAGTGTGATCTGTTTTTTATCTGAGTTAGTTGTACGTTCTTTCTCGAGTGGTCGACAGTCAAGTTGGTTACAAAAGTGTGATCTGTTTTTTATCTGAGTTAGTTGTACGTTCTTTCTCGAGTGGTCGACAGTCAGTTGGTTACAAAAGTGTGATCTGTTTTTTATCTGAGCTAGTTGTACGTTCTTTCTCGAGTGGTCGACAGTCGGTTGGTTACAAAAGTGTGATCT
>NW_013844216.1:0-383 GCF_000517525.1 Limulus polyphemus
ATCGTGGTTATAAATTCGGAAACTAGAGTTACACATAGGTGTTTATGGAGTAGTTGTACCAAGTAAGGCTAATGATGAGTATAATGGTTATAAATTCTGTAACCAGAGTTACACCTAGGTGTTCATGGAGTAGTTGTACCATGTAAGGCTAAAGATGAGTATGGTGGTTATAAATTCTGTAACTATAGTTACACCTAGGTGTTCGTTGAGATGTTGTACCAAATAACGCTAAAGATGAATATCGTGGTTATAAATTCGGAAACTATTGTTACACATAGGTGTTTATGGAGTAGTTGTACCATGTAAGGCTAAATATGAGTATGGTGGTTATAAATTCTGTAACTATAGTTACACCTAGGTGTTTATGGAGTAGTTGTACCAAA
>NW_013844217.1:0-485 GCF_000517525.1 Limulus polyphemus
TTATAAACAGCACGCGGATTTCTTTCAGCGATTTAGGAATTATTTTCGTAAGTTCTGTGTTGCTAAGATACAGATTAATTGTTAGCGTTATTGTTATCAGTAAGTTAAGGTTAATATATTGGATATTAAAAATAAACTATAAGTGACAATGAAGATCTCTTTAGAAGGTTTGATTTTAATATCATTTTACTTTATTATAACATCAAAGAGTTTGTTTTGTCTGCCCTCTTTGCGGCCCGAAGAGGTAAACATTATTCCTGAAAGCATTGAACAAGGCAGGCGGTATGTGGTTTACTGCATCCCTAACCAGTACGAGCTTGAACATTCAATCATGGGTGTTTTAGGCTACACGTGGGCAGGTCCGAAGGGTGTCATAGAAAATATTTATGATAAAATCCAAGTACACAAAGACACCGGCGACTTAACGATCCACGACTTTCAGGCTGCCGATATCGGTGTGTACAAGTGCACGGCTAAATACAGGA
>NW_013844218.1:0-385 GCF_000517525.1 Limulus polyphemus
CGACTCCATCATGTGTGTTTCATATTAACAATTATTATCACTGTAGTGTGAAGAAAGTTGATGTTATATATAAATGGATGTAGAAATAAACAGTTTTTATACGTTGTACTCACAATCTCTTTTCATTTATTCATCATGACACTTAGAATTAAACAACTTCAAGAGTTGCTATGTGCATTACCTAAAACTACACTAAACAGACTAAAGGAATAATAGCCGGAGCTAAAAATTAATTTATCTTGAGTATTTATGAATTTGCTTTAAACTTTGTAAAGGATAACGTTCTCATGACGAACATACAAAAGAAGAAACTTAGACGATACAGGTCATTATTGAGAGAGTTGGCTGTCAAGAACACATCAGTTAAACAGTAAAGAAACTTGCT
>NW_013844219.1:0-1136 GCF_000517525.1 Limulus polyphemus
TGATACTATGTACTTTCAATAAGAAGACACAAGATTTTACAATTCTGTGCACTGTCAATAAGAAGACACAAGATTTAACAATACTGTATACTGTCAATAAGAAGACACAAGATTTAACGATACTATGTACTGTCAATAAGAAGACACAAGATTAACGATACTGTCTACTGTCAATAAGAAGACACAAGTTTTAACGATACTGTGTACTGTCAATAAGAAAATAAAAGCTTTAACGATACTGTGTACTGTCAACAAGTAAAACACAAGATTTAACGATACTATGTACTTTCAATAAGAAGACACAAGATTTTACAATTCTGTGCACTGTCAATAAGAAGAAAACAGTATCGTTAAATCTTGTCTTCTTATTGACAGAACCACAAGATTTAACGATACTGTCTACTGTCAATAAGAAGACAATAGATTTAACAATACTGTGTACTATCAATAAGAAGACACACGATTTAGCAATACTGTGTACTATCAATAAAAACAGTATCGTTAGATCTTGTGTCTTCTTATTGACAGTACACAGTATCGTTAAATCTTGTGTCTTCTGATTCAGTACACAGTATCGTTAAATCTTGTGTCTTCTTATTGACAGTACACAGTATCGTTAAATCTTGTGTCTTCTTATTGACAGTAAACAGTATCGTTAAATCTTGTGTTTTCTTATTGACAGGACACATTATTGTTAAATCTTATGTTTTCTTACTGACAGTACACATTATCGTTGAATATTGTGTCTTCTTATTGACATTACACATTATTGTTAAATCTTGTATTTTCTTACTGACAGTACACATTATCATTGAATATTGTGTCTTCTTATTGACAGTACACAGTATTGTTAAATCTTATGTATTTTTATTAACAAGACACATTATTGTTAAATCTTCTGTTTTCTTACTGACAGTAAACATTATCGTTAAATCTTGTGTGTTCTTTTCAATAAGAAGACACAAGATTTGACGATACTGTCTACTGTCAATAAGAAGACAATAGATTAACAATAATGTGTCCTGTAAATAAAAAGACATAAGATTTAACAATACTGTGTACTGTCAATAAGAAGACTCAATATTCAACGATAATGTGTACCTGTCAGTTAGAAAACATAAGATTTAACAATAATG
>NW_013844220.1:0-382 GCF_000517525.1 Limulus polyphemus
GTATGTTATCTATATAAATATAATAGTACTGTCTGTTGTATGTTATCTATATAAATATAATAGTACTGTCTGTTGTATGTTATCTATAAAAATATAACAGTACTGTTTGTTGTATGTTATCTATATAAATATAATAGTACTGTCTGTTGTGTGTTATCTGTATAAATATAATAGTACTGTCTTCTGTATATCATCTATATAAATATAATAGTACTGTCTGCTGTATATCATCTATATAAATATAATAGTACTGTCTGTTGTGTGTACCTATATAAACATGATAGTACTGTCTGCTGTATGTACCTATATAAATATAATAGTACTGTCTGTTGTTTGTATCTATATAAATATAACAGTACTGTCTGCTGTATATCATCTATAT
>NW_013844221.1:0-385 GCF_000517525.1 Limulus polyphemus
GAAAGGATATGGGTATGGAGAATGCCTCACCAAGAGTTTTGGCTCAACATATTGCAGCCAACTGTGAAGCATGGTGGTTTCAGCGTGATGGTTTGGGGAGCTGTTTGGGTTGGTGGGAGATCGAGTTTAGTGGAGTGCGTTGGCAACATAAATTTTGCGAAATACATCGAAATATTGGAGAAAGGACTCTTGCCACTTTATTCCTCGGGTTTCGTGGACAAGAACACAACGTTGTTCCAGGAAGATGGAGCACCGAGTCACACTGCTAGAAACACCCAAAAGTGACAGGAAGGAAACGGTATCCAGAAGTTACTCTGGCTGAGCCAATCTCCTGACATGAACCCCATCGAAAACTTCTGGGCCATACTCGAAACAACCAAAAAAA
>NW_013844222.1:0-379 GCF_000517525.1 Limulus polyphemus
AATTTTGCATGTAAACACGCAAGTATGCAACGAACGTTCATACAAAATTTGGAGATGATCCATTTAAATGGAACGAGGTACTGGTAAAAAACGCAAAACCTTCCATAACTCCTTTATAACAAACAGTAGGAAGGTAAAACTCTGCATATTACTACGCAACGTTAAAGTGTACCTACATACCAAATTTGGTGAAGAATCATAAATTTAGGACCCTCTGGTAACAAGAAATCGAAAAACAATCAGTAACCAAAAGCTTCACTGCAGTACACATTCGCTTTCAGTAAAAGCCAATAAAAGAAGTAGCATAAAACGAAACCAACAAAGACCGACAAAATAGATAATAGAAGGCTAGAATTTTGCATGTAAATACGCAAGTATG
>NW_013844223.1:0-312 GCF_000517525.1 Limulus polyphemus
GTTTACTAAACGTGACGTTTATTGGCTAGGCCTTTCAACTAGATAAATACTGACCAATAGAAATCATTACAAAACATTATCAGCAAAATGTTCTCTAAAAATATCATTTTCTTTACTGCCTCTAACTGTTAGGATTTGCCGAGATGACATTGTATGTTCAAGACATTTTGTTTGCTGTGATGTTCCTCCTACCTGTAGTTGTCTAGAGCTTATTTATGGAGAATTTGGAGCAGGCTGTGAAGGCAGTTTACGCATTACACATTCGAGCATTTCGTTAGACACTCACCATACTTGTCCCCAGCAGTAGCGGTC
>NW_013844224.1:0-385 GCF_000517525.1 Limulus polyphemus
AAATAACGCTAAAGAAGAGTATGGGGTTACACATTCAGTAACTAGAGTTACACCTATCTGTTCAAAGAGTAGTTGTACCAAGTAAGACTAAAGATGAGTATGGTGGTTATAAATTCGGAAACTAGAGTTACATTTAGGTGTTCATGGAGTAGTTGTACCAAGTAAGGCAAATGATGAGTATGGTGGTTATAAATTCGGTAAGTATAGTTACACCTAGGAGTTCATGGAGTAGTTGTGCGTAGTAAGGCTAAAGATGAGTATGGTGGTTATAAATTGGGTAACTAGAGTTACACCTAGGTATTCGTTGAGTTTTTGTACCAAATAACGCTACACATGAGTATGGGGTTACACATTCAGTAACTAGAGTTACACCTAGGTGTTCATT
>NW_013844225.1:0-385 GCF_000517525.1 Limulus polyphemus
AGTATTGTTTATAATATGTGTGTACATATAGAGTATGTTATTATAATATGTGTGTAAATCTAGAGTATGTTATTATAATATGTGTGTAAACCTAGAGTATGTTATTATAATATGTGTGTAAGTCTACAGTACTTTATTATAATATCTGTGTTGATCTAGTGTATTGTTTATAATATGTGTGTTAATCTAGAGTATGTTATTATAATACATGTATTAATCTAGAGTATTTTATTATTATATGTGTGTTAATCTAGAGTATGTTATTATAATATGTGTGTAAATCTAGAATATGTTATTATAATATGTGTGTAAATATAAAATATGTTATTATAATATGTGTGTTAATCTAGAATATGTTATTATAATATGTGTTTAAATCTAGACT
>NW_013844226.1:0-618 GCF_000517525.1 Limulus polyphemus
AACCATCATAGTGTTATAATTTGAAATGTATATACTTGCAAACTGTGTAAGACTCATCCATCATTGTGTTATAATGTGAAATGTATATACTTACAAACTGTGTAAGACTCATCCATCATTGTGTTATGTGAAATGTATATACTTTAAGTATATACATTTCACAAACTGTGTAAGACTCATCCGTCATTGTGTTATAATGTGAAATGTATATACTTACAAACTGTGTAAGACTCATCCATCATTGTGTTATAATGTTAAATGTATATACTTACAAACTGTGTAAGACTCATCCGTCATTGTGTTATAATTTGAAATGTATATACTTACAAACTGTGTAAGACTCATCCGTCATTGTGTTATAATGTTAAATGTATATACTTACAAACTGTGTAAGACTCATCCGTCATTGTGTTATAATTTGAAATGTATACACTTACAAACTGTGTAAGACTCGTCCGTCATTGTGTTATAATTTGAAATGTATACACTTACAAACTGTGTAAGACTCATCCATCATTGTGTTATAATGTGAAATGTATATACTTACAAACTGTGTAAGACTCATTCGTCATTGTGTTATAATTTGAAATGTATACACTTACAAACTGTGTAAGACTC
>NW_013844227.1:0-385 GCF_000517525.1 Limulus polyphemus
GTAGCTGAGCTCTGAAATGAAGTGAAAGTAAACCCTCACCAACTTCATATTACCAATTTATTAGCTGATCTCAGCTACTAAGTGAAAGTAAACCCTCACCAACTCCATATTACCAATATAGTAGCTCAGCTCTAAAATGAAGTGAAAGTAAACCCTCAACAACTTCATATTACCAATATACTAGCTGACCTCTTCCTTAAAGTGAAAGTAAACTCTCACGAACTTCATATTACCGAAATAAATATAGTAGCTGAGCTCTGCCACGAAGCTAAAAAACCCTCACTAACTTCATATTACCAATATAGTTGCTGAGCTCTGCCCCGAAGAGAAAATAAACCCTCACAACTTCATATTACCAATATGATAACTAAGCTCTGCCACGAAG
>NW_013844228.1:0-385 GCF_000517525.1 Limulus polyphemus
ACGAAGTACTGGTGCAAAACGCAAAACCTTCCATAACTTCCTTAAAACGAATAGTAGAAAGGTGAAACTCTGCATATAACTACGCAACGATAGAGTGTACCTACATAACAAATTTGGTGAATAATAATCAATTCAGGACCCTCTGGTAACAAGAAATCGAGAAACAATCGGTAACAAAAAGCTTCCGTGCAGTACACATACGATTTCAAGAAGCCATAAAAAGAGTAACATAAAACGACCACAAAAATCGTAAAACTAAAACTAATAATCTAGAATTTTTTAAGTAAACGCGCAAAATTGCGGCGAAACTTAATAAAGAAAAATTCAATAAGATTCATGTAAATGGGACTAAGTACTGGTACAAAACGCAAAACCTTCAATAACT
>NW_013844229.1:0-384 GCF_000517525.1 Limulus polyphemus
GGTGTTTATGGAGTAGTTGTACCAAGTAAGGCTAACGATGAGTATGGTGGTTATAAATTCTATAACTAGAGTTACACATAGGTGTTCATGGAGTAGTTATACAAAAAAACGCTAAAGATGAGTACGGTGTTTACAAATTCGGAAACTAGAGTTACATCTAAGTGTTCATGGAGTAGTTGTACCAAGCAAGGCTAAAGATGAGTTTGGTGGTTATAAATTCGGTAACTAGAGTTACACCTAGGTGTTCGTGGAGTAGTTGTACTAAGTAAGGCGAAAGATGAGTATGATGGTTATAAATTCGGTACCTGTCGTTACACTTAGGTGTTCATGGAGTAGTTGTACCAAGTAAGGCTAAAGATGAATATGGTGGTTTAAATTCGGTAT
>NW_013844230.1:0-791 GCF_000517525.1 Limulus polyphemus
ATTAAAATACAATTATGAAAGTCACTATATTTTAACGGTATTTTTAGTCTTTCTTACACTATATTTTAATGACTTTCATAATTGTATTTTAATCCTTCTTAAACTTTATTTTGTCGACTGTTATAACGGTCTTTTAGTCCTCCTTCCACTAGATTTTGTTGACATTTATATGGGTCGTTTTAGTCAGTTTTCAACTATATTTTGTCGACTGTTATAACGGACTTTTAGTCGTCCTTCCTCCAGATTTTGTTGACATTGATAAGGTTCTTTTTAGTTCGTTTTCCACTAGATTTTGTTGACTTTGAAAACATGTTTTTTGTTTTCGTCCACTCGATTTTGTCGACTTTCATAACAGTCTATTTAGGCCTTCTTAGACTAGATATTTTCAACTTTGATAGCGGTATTTTTAATCTTTCTTAAGGGTCCTTTTAGTCAGTTTTCCACTAGATTTTGTTTACTTTGAAAACGTGTTTTTAGTTTTCTTCCTCTCGATTTGGTCGACTTTCATAACTGAATTTTTAGGTCTTCTTAGACTAGATATTTTTGACTTTGATAGTTTTGTTGACATTGATAAGTCGACTGTTATAACGGTCTTTTAGTCTTCCTTCCACTAGATTTTGTTGCCATTGATATGGGTCGTTTTCGTCAGTTTCCACTATATTTTGTCGACTGTTATAACGGTCTTTTAGTCTTCCTTCATCCATATACTTTTTAAACTATATTTTTAATGACTTTCATAATGGTATTTTTAACTTTCTTACACTATATTTACTAGAAATACCGCTATCAAA
>NW_013844231.1:0-383 GCF_000517525.1 Limulus polyphemus
CTTGATGTAGTAGTAGTAGATGTTGTTCTAGTAGTTTTGTTGTTCTTGATGTAGTAGTAGTAGATGTTGTTCTAGTAGTTGTTGTTCTTGATGTTGTAGTAGTAGTAGTAGATGTTGTTGTACTTATTGTTGTTCTTGATGTAGTAGTAGATGTTGTTGTTATTATTATTGTAGTAGTTGTTGTTGTTGTTATTATTATTGTAGTAGTTGTTGTTGTTGTTGTAGTAGATGTTGTTGTTATTATTATTGTAGTAGTAGTTGTTGTAGTAGATGTTGTTATTATTATTGTAGTAGTAGTTGTTGTAGTAGATGTTGTTATTATTATTGTAGTAGTTGTTGTTGTAGTAGATGTTGTTATTATTATTGTAGTAGTAGTTGTTGTT
>NW_013844232.1:0-385 GCF_000517525.1 Limulus polyphemus
AAACAACACTAAAAATAGGTGGGATGAATTCTATCATTGAATAATAACGCTTAATAAACAACACTAAAAATAGGTGGGATGAATTCTATCATTGAATAATAAGGCTTAATAAACAACACTAAAAATAGGTAGGATTAATTCTATCATTGAATAATAAGGCTTAATAAACAACACTAATTTTTAGTGGGATGAATTCTATCATTGAATAATAAGGCTTAATAAACAACACTAATTTTTAGTGGGATGAATTCTATCATTGAATAGCAAGGCTTAATAAACAACACTAAAAATAGGTGGGATGAATTCTATCATTGAATAATAAGGCTTAATAAACAACACTAAAAATAGGAGGGATTAATTCTATCATTGAATAGCAAGGCTTAAT
>NW_013844233.1:0-386 GCF_000517525.1 Limulus polyphemus
CATATAAGGTAAAGAAGATGAATATAAGTGTACATATAAGGTAAAGGAGATGAATATAAGTGTACATATAAGGTAAAGGACATGGGTGTAGGTGTACATATAAGGTAAAGGAGATGAATATAAGTGTAGATATATAAGGTAAAGGAGACGAATGTAAGTGTACATATAAGGTAAAGAAGATGAATATAAGTGTAGATATAAGGTAAAGGAGACGAATATAAGTGTAGATATAAGGTAAAGGAGACGAATATAAGTGTAGATATAAGGTAAAGGAGATGAATATAAGTGTAGATATAAGGTAAAGGAGACGAATATAAGTGTAGATATAAGGTAAAGGAGACGAATATAAGTGTACATATAAGGTAAAGGAGATGAATATAAGTGTA
>NW_013844234.1:0-385 GCF_000517525.1 Limulus polyphemus
CCATGGTTTGTAACACATCTGTTTGGAGTTTACTTGTTCTACATACTATACTACTCCATGGTTTGTAACGCATCTGTTTGGAGTTTCCTTGTTTTACATATTATACTATTCCATGGTTTGTAACGCATCTGTTTGGAGTTTCCTTGTTTTATATATTATACTATTCCATAGTTTGTAACGCATCTGTTTGGAGTTTACTTGTTTTACATATTATACTATTCCATGGTTTGTAACGCATCTGTTTGGAGTTTACTTGTTTTACATATTATACTACTCCATGGGTTGTAACACATCTGTTTGGAGTTTACTTGTTTTACATATTATACTATTCCATGGTTTGTAACGCATCTGTTTGGAGTTTACTTGTTTCACATATTATACTATT
>NW_013844235.1:0-384 GCF_000517525.1 Limulus polyphemus
GTAAATTAAACACTTATTTAAAGAAATATAGATAACCTTCGAAACTTCACAGTACTAGAAAAAAACAGTAAATTAAACACTTATTTAAAGAAATATAGATAACCTTCGAAACTTCACAGTACGGAAAAAAAACAGTAAATTAAACACTTATTTAAAGCTCATAATCGAACTAGAAGACGTAAACTGTATAGTTAAAATAGAATTGGTTAGACGTATCTTTATAATTTACGTTTTGAATAAAACTGGTTAGAAATATCTTTAAAACTGTACATTTAGAAAAAATTAGTTAGATATATCTTTAAAACTGCACGTTTAGAATAAAGCTTATTGGGCTATCTTTAAAACTGTACATTTAGAAAAAAATAGTTAGATATATCTTTAAAA
>NW_013844236.1:0-635 GCF_000517525.1 Limulus polyphemus
ATGTTCATTTTAACAGTTAAGAGCCTTTAGTTGGAACCAGATGCTCACTATAACAGTTATAAGCTCTCAGTCTGTTCGATGTATTGATTGTAATAGTTACAAGCCTTATGTGTTATAGGTGCACACTGTATCAGTTATAAGCTCTCAGTCTGCTCAAGGTGTTCATCGTAACAGTTACGAACTCTTAGTGTGCTAAAGGTGTTTTCATCGTGACAGTTACGAGTTCGAAGTGTTGATCATAACATATATGCAAGTTATATTAAAGTTTTTCTTCATTACCCATTCAAGCCGTCTCCAACCATTATTAGTCTCAAAGTGTGTTCCTCGTCATTGAATTTGAAAGCATATCAGTTTACATGACAGTCACATCCTATTAATGGATTAGAGGAGCCCAAAAGTTATCGATGGGTATTGTTGATTACCTATCGCTAGTCTATCATTTCAAAATTAGGGACAGATGTCCCAGATAGCTCTTATGTAGTTTTGCTCGAATTTCCGAATCGGTTAAACTAAACTGACGATTTATAAGACCATCCACCTGATGAACTATTTTTATTTCCAACGTTTTATGTTATAAGCTTTATCAAGTGATTAACAAATTATCGCACTATAACAACCTAAACTAAAAATAACCA
>NW_013844237.1:0-384 GCF_000517525.1 Limulus polyphemus
GCAGCATAGAAGATAATCAACGCTAACGTGACCTGTTCTTACATTTGAGACAGAATGTGCAATACATAAAAGTAAAACGACCCAGAACAACAACAAAACTTAACAGTTATTTCTATTCTTTAAAAGAACCAGAAATTTTAATTTGTGTAAAACCTCGATCATCAATGCTACCGTTTAAAGTCAAGTAGAACTCGTAAGATTTTTCAAGAGTATAAACATGTTTTCGTTAAATAAAATATACACCTGGAAAAAAGTTAAGCACCCCCAAATATTTTTCAGGATTGCTTATTGAAAATAAGGTTTAATTTTCATGATGTTGAGCAATGTTCATAATTTCAAACATAATTAAAAGGATGTGAGCGTTCAGGTGTGACATTTAAATCA
>NW_013844238.1:0-384 GCF_000517525.1 Limulus polyphemus
ACCCTATCGGTTGTGAAAGGTTTACTAAAAAGGTGGTAATTTGAAAGTTAATAAGTTATCTACCTGAAAGAGTATAATGCCACACCTAGTAGTAGCTTTAAGCTGCTTTGTTGCTTTAATCAATATCAGTTCGAAATATAGCTCATTTGCAGGTGCGGTTTGATTATACGTCTGCAAAAACAGACAAAAAGTTTCTAACAGGATGTGAGGATTCTTCAGTATTCGTTCGTTTGTTTGTTTTGAATTTCGCGCAAAGCTACACTAGGGCTATCTGCGCTAGCCGTCCCTAATTTAGCAGTGTAAGACAAGAGGGAAGGCAGCTAGTCATCACCACCCACCGCCAACTCTTGGGCTATTCTTTTATCTTGGGCTAATCTTTTATTG
>NW_013844239.1:0-716 GCF_000517525.1 Limulus polyphemus
TACTGATTTTATAGTTAGACGCAATCCTAAGTAAGGTGTCCTACTGATTTAATAGTTAGACGCGATCCTAAGTAAAGTGTCCTGTTAATTTTAAAGTTAGACGCGTTCCCCAGTAAGGTGTCCTACTGACTTTATAGTTAGTGACGATCCTAAGTCCGGTGTCCTGTTGATCATATAGTTAGACGCGATCATAAAGTATGTTGTCCTGTTGATTTTATAGTTAAACACGCTCGTCAGTACAATGTCTTGCTGATTTTATAGTTAGACACGATCCTAAGTAAGGTGCCCTGTTGACTTTAAAGTTACTCGCGATCCCAAGAAAGGTGTCCTGCTAATTTAATACTTAGACGCGATCCTAATTAAGGTGTCCTGTAGACTTTATAAGTTAGACACGATGCAAAGTAAGGTGTCTGGTTAACTTTATAATTAGACGCCATCCTAATAAAGGTGTCCTACTGCTTTAATAGTTAAACGCGATCCTAAGTAAGGTGTTCTACAGATTTTATAGTTAGACACGAGACTAAGTAAGGTGTCCTGTTTATTTAATGTTATACACGCTCCTACGTAAGGTTTCCTGTTAAGTTTATAATTAGACGCGATCCTAAGTAAGGTGTCCTGCTAATTTAGTACTTATACGATTTCCTAACTAAGGTGTCCTGTTGACTTTATACTGTTACGACAGCGGAAGTCACGTGACGCTGGTAACGCGTAATGAG
>NW_013844240.1:0-505 GCF_000517525.1 Limulus polyphemus
AGTGATTTATCTCGGATGTCAAACTACTCTAAAGTTACACAGTTGAACTCATTTAATGGGCTTTCAGTAGTCACAAGAGATTGTCAGCAATGGTTTACATCAAATTATTCATATAATGTCATATTTTATATCTGTAGTATCAAAACATATGTTAATAGCATGCCAAGCATATTGATCATTGTTTTGAATGTCTAATTATGGATCCCCTCGTCAGTATGCAGGCCAGAGAGCGTTGAGCCGTCCCTAATAAAACCACTGGCCACAAGGAGGCAACCCGACAACATTAACCACTTTTTACTTTATTTTTATTTATTATTGCCTTTAACAAC
This sequence comes from Limulus polyphemus, assembly GCF_000517525.1. Lineage (NCBI taxonomy): Eukaryota > Metazoa > Arthropoda > Merostomata > Xiphosura > Limulidae > Limulus > Limulus polyphemus. Next base: position 330 of record NW_013844240.1, read on the forward strand.
AAGTACGGAATATAAATAAGATCATTTTAATAGTATTATTATTATTTTCAGCATACGTATATTTTGTATCTTAAACTACCTCAATTAACTCGTCACTTGCTCAGTTTTAATTCTGGAACAGGCCTAGGCTTAGTAAATAACTTAGTATTCCGAAAAAAATGTTTAATCTCGAAGTC
>NW_013844241.1:0-383 GCF_000517525.1 Limulus polyphemus
ACCCCGGTTAACTGTGGTCATATGGAACATAAAACTATACTAGACCAGTTAACTGTGGTAATATGGAACATAAAACTATACTACCCCGGTTAACTGTGGTCATATGGAACATAAAACTATACTAGACCAGTTAACTGTGGTAATATGGAACATAAAACTATACTACCCCGGTTAACTGTGGTCATATGGAACATAAAACTATACTAGACCAGTTAACTGTGGTAATATGGAACATAAAACTATACTACCCCGGTTAACTGTGGTCATATGGAACATAAAATTATACTAGACCAGTTAACTGTGGTCATATGGAACATAAACTATGCTACCTATGGTCCAGTATATGATAATAACCCGTTTATACTTGTGTGTATATATATTTA
>NW_013844242.1:0-636 GCF_000517525.1 Limulus polyphemus
CAACACAATACTTATATTCTATATGTGTCTAACACACCACAATACTCATCCTCTAAACGTGTCTAACACACCACAATATTCATTTTGTAAACATATCTAACAACAAATACGCACCTTTGTACACATGGGAGTTTCTAACAGAACTGGACTTAAACTTCAAACTCCACCTAACTCTCCTATACAGTTTCACAACGAAACGTCATAATCACACCCCATTTCCATAGAAGACGTTTTAATTGTAACTACTGATTGTATTGGTCAAGAACTGTTGATAAAAGAAAGTATACATGTTATGAACGAAAATCCAATCCTCAATAGAAATTTAAACTATTTTACCCTTGCTTTATTCAAATAGCTCTTTTTTTTAACTGAATATTTTAGAAGCAATGAATAGTGTTAGAAAAACTAATATAAAAATATTTACATGAATTCAGCAAATCTATGAAAATGACAACTGAACAATTGAATGTTTCGGAATTTCACATATTCTATCTTATTTGCTGTAAAAACAAGAAAATGCTCAGGTTCAACGTAGAAACCAGATGATGTAGACAGGTTCCACGGAAAATTAATAATTATTTTTGTTTATGTTGTAGGAGGGAGAAGGAAGAAATAAATAATGTTGATGCCATTGAT
>NW_013844243.1:0-446 GCF_000517525.1 Limulus polyphemus
CTCTCACTCTCTTTTTTAACATTTTCAAGAATTTATCAAAAAGAAGATCCTAAATTGGGACAGCAATGAGCTCATAAACCAGACAAAATCATAGCAGTAGCCGTTTTTACCTCACAGTATAAGCATAAAAACGTTAATAAAATAACAACAAATATCTATTAAATCTATAAAGAAACAAATACATATTAATTATTACTCAAATTATTATTTCAGTCGTTCTTAATGTATCAAGTGTCTATATGCAAAGAAAAGCCAAAAACTATGGTTTTTATCACTAAATGAAGATATAGCCTAAAGATGCTTTACGTCATAGCCAGGTTTCACACACCCAGGCCAATGGGCAGTTGCCACCTTTGCTGTAAGTATTAACTTCTGTCCTTAATTAAAATGTCCAATCCATTATTTTGGATACTGCAATGATGATGTATTTCAAGTACAGGAGCTGT
>NW_013844244.1:0-384 GCF_000517525.1 Limulus polyphemus
AATCAATGAATCAAGTGGTAGGAATCACCCTAGTTGTTTAACTCTACCCAGCTGTTTAATGTGGGTGACTCAATGAATCAAGTGGTTGGTATCACCTTAGTTTTTTAACTCTAACCAGATGTTTAATGTGGGTGAATCAATGAATCAAAGATTTAACGATAATGTGTACTGTCAATAAGAAGACACAAGATTTAACTATACTGTGTACTGTCAATAAGAAGACACAATATTTAACAATACTGTGTACTCTCAATAAGAAGACACACGATTTAGCAATACTTTGTACTATCTATAAAAAGACACAAGATTTAACGATACTGTGTACTGTGAATAAGAAGACACGAGATTTAACTATACTGTGTACTGTCAATAAGAAGACACAAT
>NW_013844245.1:0-382 GCF_000517525.1 Limulus polyphemus
CAAATGGACCTTCTTTATGTTAAAATTCGTGTGCTCCGACTTTAACAATCTCTGTGCGATGTGCATGTGTTACAACTGCTGAGTCTGTTGTACCAAACTTCATAAATCCAATATCCCTGTGTGTTAAAATATTTATTAGGTCTCCTCTTTTAGCTTAGCAACACTATTTTGTGGATTTGTTTCTAACAAAGTGGAATCTTCTTTATTATTATTGTAGCTTTCAACAGGACAGAGAACAGTTTCTTCGTTGTTTTCTTTTTCAAATGAAATAGCATATTCACAATCTTGCACTTTGACCTCTTTGCTGCCATCAAAAGGAACAGATGCTGGCTTACAGGTGTCATCACCTTCAGCAAGGAAAGCTCTCATCAGTTTGCTTGAC
>NW_013844246.1:0-384 GCF_000517525.1 Limulus polyphemus
ATGACAAAAGATTTAACGATACTGTGTACTGTGTATAAGAAGACATAAAATTTAACAATACTATATACTGTCAATAAGAAGACACAAGATTTAACAATACTGTGTCCTGTCAATAAGAAGACACAAGATTTAACAATACTATGTACTGTCAATAAGAAGACACAAGATTTAACAATACTGTGTCCTGTCAATAAGAAGATACAGGATTTCTCAATACTGTGTCCTGTCAATAAGAAGATACAGGATTTCTCAATACTGTGTATTGTCAATAAGAAGACACAAGATTTAACAGTACTATGTACTATCAAAAAGAAGACAAGATTTAACGATAATGTGTACTGTCAATAAAAAGACACAAGATTTAACGATACTGTGTACTATCAA
>NW_013844247.1:0-382 GCF_000517525.1 Limulus polyphemus
TGGTAATAGGTACAGAGTTTCAAGAAACTTCTTAACCCTCCCACATTGTCTGGCGTTGGCCAGTCATGCACTGCTTTCACCTTGTCAGGATCAGTTCGCACACCATGCTCATTTACAATGTGACCCAAGTAAAGCACCTCTTTCTGAAACAAGTGGCATATCTTGGGATGGAGTTTGAGGTTTGCTGCATTCAAACACTTGAATACTTCCTATAGCCAGGACATTTCCTCATCAAACGTTGTTGCAAACACAATGACATCATCCAGATACACTAGGGCTATCCTCCATTGTAGGCCATCCAGTACTCTTTCCAATAGCCTCTCAAATGTTGCTGGCGCATTGCTAAGCTCGAATGGCATCACACAGTATTGCTAGAGACCTT
>NW_013844248.1:0-384 GCF_000517525.1 Limulus polyphemus
ACACAGTATTGTTAAATATTGTGTCTTATTATTGATAGTACACAGTATCGTTAAATCTCGTGTGTTCTTTTTGACAGTACACAGTATTGTTAAATCGAGTGGCTTGTTAGTATCGTTAAAAATAGGTCTTCTTATTGAGAGTACACAGTATCGTTGAATATTGTGTCTTCTTATTGATAGTACACAGTATTGTTAAATATTGTGTATTCTTATAAACAGTACATAGTATCGTTAAATCATGTGGCTTCTTATAGACAGTACACATTATCATTAAATCTTTCGGCTTCTTAGTGATAATACACATTATCGTTAAATCTTGTGGCTTCTTATAGACAGAACACAATATTGTTAAATCGTGTGTCTTCTTATTGACAGTACACAGTA
>NW_013844249.1:0-384 GCF_000517525.1 Limulus polyphemus
TCACCCATTTCCAGCCTAACCAGCCGTTGTGATTTAATAAACAACGGATCTGAAATGGTTAAGAACAAGATGATTTCGTTGTTAACTCCAGTAAGACACATCAAATCTGCACAGATAACAAGATGATTTCGTTGTTAACTCCAGTAAGACACATCCAAACTGCACACATAACAAGATGATTTCGTTGTTAACTCCAGTAAGACACATCAAAACTGCACACATAACAAGATGATTTCGTTGTTAACTCCAGTAAGACACATTAAAAGGCAGTAGTTTTACCGGAATATCAATAATGAGATATTAAAAGGCAGTAGTTTTACCGGAATGTCAATAATGAGGTGTTAAAGGCAGTAGTTTTTACCGGAATGTCAATAAAGAGGTGTT
>NW_013844250.1:0-384 GCF_000517525.1 Limulus polyphemus
ATTCTGTAACTAGAGTTACACCTATGTGTTCATGGAGTAGTTGTACCAAGTAAGGCTAAAGATGAATATGGTGGTTATAAATTCGGTAACTAGAGTTACACCTAGGTATTCGTAAAGTTGTTGTACCAAATAAATCTACAGATGAGTATGTTGGTTACAAGTTCGGTAAGTAGAGTTACACCTGGGTGTTCGTGGAGTTGGTGTACCAAATAACGCAAAAGATGAGTATGGTGGTTGTAAATTCGGTAACTATATTTACACCTAGGTGTTCGTGGGGTTGCTGTACCAAATAACGCTAAAGATGAGTATGGGTGTTATTATTTCTGTAACTAGAGTTAAACCTAAGTGTACTTGGAATAGTTGTACCAAGTAAGGCTAAAGATG
>NW_013844251.1:0-382 GCF_000517525.1 Limulus polyphemus
ATTCATATCTGGGATGTGACTTCTAACAGGACTGAAGATGTCTGCATTAGGGTTTAGCTGCGGGGTCTGGAAGGGGCTTGCCATTGTCTGGGGCTGATTAAGTCGATGGTTAATGTATCCTCCTTGCGTAAAAGACAATAAATCATCCTTTGATGTAAATTTACTAATGGTTTCCATTTGTACTTCTTGCCACTGTTGTTGACTTTCCTGTAGTTGCTGCTGACTTTCCTGCAACTGTTGTAGACTTTCTTCCTGTTTCCTTTCTTGTTCTAGTTGCCACTGCTGTAATCTCTCTTCTTGTTTCTTTTCTCGTTCTTCTTGTTTCTTTCTTTTCCTCCAACAATTGCTGTAATCTCTCTTATTTATTTTGCTGTTCCAGCTG
>NW_013844252.1:0-380 GCF_000517525.1 Limulus polyphemus
ATGGCTTAAACGGCAAACATGTTTGGTGTGACGAGGATTCGAACCCGGGACCCTCAGATTGCGAGTCGAGTGCCTTAACCACCTGGCCATGCCGGGCCTCAACAATATATCTATGTACGTAAACGCTTAATGTAGCTTTGTATTGTTACGTAATCTGAATTTTCTAGAAACTCTCCATACGCCTATAACTATAACCAACGCGACGCGCCAAAAAAGAGAATATCTATTATTAGTTTGCTATAGTTAGTGTGCTATAAACTTCGATAGCTATAACTGTAATTGTTATAACGCTTATCAATCGGAAAACTTTAGATATTTGACCAGGAGCACTTACAAAGTTCAAACATTACGACACATTTAACTTCAGTGGATTCTCATCG
>NW_013844253.1:0-747 GCF_000517525.1 Limulus polyphemus
TTAATAAAATGTTTACGGCATGTAAACTGTGGTGATATATTTGTATTGCACACACTATATTCAATTATCAAAGTTTTAGTAATTGTGTGAAATACTATCTATAGAACAACATTACAATAAAGTTCAAGGCCACCTCATACTCTTAAATTCTGGTTCGTGTTTCCGTATTCACAATGCTGTTCTGTTGTTTCCATAATTTGCCCTTCAATAACATCATGATTATATTATACTTCTACTCGACGTAATAGAAGCGTCTGAATATAAAGTCATCTCAATAGGACCTTTAACAGCAAGTGTCAAGTTAGTCATAATTAAAAGTAAATATTTGAAGGACAAGAACGTGATCAATGAAGTCTACATAGGAAACAAGGTTTGCTTAAGTAGAATAGACAGTGTTATTTTAAGATGAGGCAAATATAGAGAGAGACAAATAGAAATGTTACCATGCTGCTTCAAGATTACTTGAAATGTTGTTTGCAAGTAAAGATAGAGAAAGTGTCACTTCTCTTAACAACGTTACAATAAACATAGAGGTGACACCTTCTCTATCTTTACTTGTATACAGCTTCTATCTATAGAACAACGTTACAACGAATATAGAAGAGAAGTGACACCTTCTCTATCTTTACTTGTATACAGCTTCTATCTATAGAACAACGTTACAATGAATATAGAAGAGAAATGACACTTTCATCTATCTTTACTTGTATACAGCTTCTATCTATAGCTCTTCTATATTCGTTGTAA
>NW_013844254.1:0-384 GCF_000517525.1 Limulus polyphemus
TACTTAATGGGTAAATGGTTTAGTTTATGATGCCAGAGTTACTTAGTGGGTGAATGGTTTAGTTTTATGCTGCTAGGGTTACCTAATGGGTAAATGGTTTAGTTTTATGCTGCCAGGGTTACCTAATGGGTAAATGGTTTAGTTTTATGCTGCCAGAGTTACTTAATGGGTAAAATGTATAGTTTTATGCTGCCGGACGGAACTCTGTGGTGAATATAAACTACTGAAAACCTGAAGTACCTGAAAAATGTCCTAAACCCTTTTATCCCGAGTAGAAAGTAGGACGAAAGTCTGTGGTGAATATAAACTACTGAAAACCTGCAGTACCTGAAAAATGTCCTAAATCCTTTTATCCTGAGTAGAAAGTAGGACGAAAGTCTGTGG
>NW_013844255.1:0-382 GCF_000517525.1 Limulus polyphemus
CTTATATAGCCAAGATTTTATAAGGTAATACATATCCAGGTAATGGAGGTGTACCACGACCAAGGTCTTATACAGCCAAGACTTTATAATGTAATACATATCCAGGTAATGGAGGTGTACCACGACCAAAGTCTTATACAGCCAAGACTTTATAAGGTAATACATATCCAGGTGATGGAGCTGTACCACGACCAAGGTCTTATATAGCCAAGACTTTATAAGGTAATACATATCCAGATGATGGAGGTGTACCACGGCAAGGTCTTATACAGCCAAGACTTTATAAGGTAATACATATCCAGGTGAAGAAGGTGTACCACGACCAAAGTCTTATACAGCCAAGACTTTATAAGGTAATACATATCCAGGTGATTGAGGTGTA
>NW_013844256.1:0-383 GCF_000517525.1 Limulus polyphemus
CATTTTACAGGATGTATCTTCCGTACTGGTCTCCATCTCATTGGCTTCTGCTTCACGAGGAGCTCATCTGCTCCATCAAGAAATGTCCCATTATCTGTAGCAGTCACATCAGTGGTAGTAATTTCATTAACGGCTTTACTGTTTTCCTTCTCAAAACCGGGTAGAATTTCTTCTTCGACAGTGGCTTTTTCTGGTGACACGTCTTCAGCACAGTTTGCGAAACCACAGACAAGGGAACGATCTCCGCTGTAGGTGGCTCAATGTCTTCTTAACTCCGAAGTGGGATTGATGCAGCACAACTTCCCGTAACTTTCTCGGTATAACTATTTGCCAGGTCATCACTTTCCCATCTGCAGTTTTTCCATCTCCGGACAACACTACCA
>NW_013844257.1:0-383 GCF_000517525.1 Limulus polyphemus
ATTGTTTCATGATTTCAACTCTGAACAAGACTATTCCAGGCTGCTGTAAATTCTTTTTTGTCTTGGTGTCACTGCTGGCGGCTATCCCTCAATGTTCCTAAGATACGAGCTATTCATTTTGGTCCAACTCGTCATAAGTTTCACCCTTACCGTGACCCATCTCTATTTGATGTCCAGGTTGGAAGCCATACCTATCTGTCCTTTCTGCTAAGGTTGCTCGACGTCTTTATCTCCTCCATTCTCTCACTGGTACCTTCTGGGGCCTGAACCCTCCTCTTCTGCTATACACATACAAGACATTTGTCAGACCCTGCTTAACCTATGGACATACAGCCTGGGTATCTGCTTCTCTGACCTTCTACTCTCGTATCCAGGTTTTGGAG
>NW_013844258.1:0-384 GCF_000517525.1 Limulus polyphemus
TCATGAGCAATATCTACTTTACACAAAGAGTGTCTCTACCAAGCATTAATTGTTATTTTCTAATCACATCATTATTGAAATAGTTCTCTTAAAACCATATTTCTTTTAAAAACTCGATAATCGTTGAAAAACTTTCTCTCTATAATAAACGGTGCCCGGCATGGCCAGGTGGCTAGGGGGCGCTCGATTCGCAATCTGAGGGTCGCGGGTTCGAATCCCTGTCACACATACTCGCCTTTTCAGCCGTGACGGTCAGTCCCACTATTCGTTGGTAAAAGAGTAGCCCAAGAGTTGGCGGTTGGTGGTGATGACTAGCTGCCTTCCCTCTAGTCTTACACTGCTCAATTAGGGACGGCTAGCGCAGATAGCCCTCGTGTAGCTTTG
>NW_013844259.1:0-385 GCF_000517525.1 Limulus polyphemus
AAGATTAAAAGTACTTTTATGCATTAGAAAATTTTCAAATTTCACATGCAAAATCTTTATAACCTCAAGATAATTATCAAATGTTTTTTAGAAAAAATCTGCTATTTTCACTACTGTATCTTTGAATGGGTTGGGTCTATTTGACTGATCTCGTAACCACCATAAAAAATTAGGAAATATAAATTATGCTTTTTTGGTTCTAGAATGACTACAAATTATAACACAAATGTTTAGTCTAAATAGCTTAAATTCCATAGCATTATATATCTATGTATACATATATATATATATTTATTTATTTATTATACTGACCTTTCAGTTGTGCATGGCTAACATTACTGAAGTTGCAATGATGCAGCGTATGTGCACTCACGTTACCGTATCC
>NW_013844260.1:0-384 GCF_000517525.1 Limulus polyphemus
GATGTGGATCATCAGTATCAGAGTAGTGTTTATCATCGTGTTTAGAAGCTGAACACATGTTTTTAAAACCCCCAGACACGGTAGGTAACTGACGTGGATCATTAGTATCAGAGTAATGTTTATCATCGTGTTTAGAAGCTGAACACCTGTTTTAAAACCCTCAGACACGTTAGGTAACTGATGTGGATCATCAGTATCAGAGTAGTGTTTATCATTGTGTTTAGAAGCTGAACACCTGTTTTAAAACCCTCAGACACGTTAGGTAACCGATGTGGATCATTAGTATCAGAGTAATGTTTATCATCGTGTTTAGAAGCTGAACACCTGTTTTAAAACCCTCAGACACGTTAGATAACTGATGTGGATCATTAGTATCAGAGTGAT
>NW_013844261.1:0-383 GCF_000517525.1 Limulus polyphemus
GAGTAACTGACCTGCAGTCAGAAGTATTGTTGACGTTCGTTGATATAACGTTTGTTATAGAGTGACTGTTGAAAATAAGTGTATCGTAAAGTTGTATTCGGAAAGAATAAACCAGTTTTATTAAGTAAGGACTTGTGTCGCTAAAGTTTCGTCGGAACGAAGTTACGGAAAGTTAATTAACAAATGGAGATGTAACAAATTGGTGTCAGAAGTGGAACGGAAAAAAAAATGGAAACGAGAGGCGGAAAATCAAACTACAGCTTAGCAGACTTGGAGGCAGCAATACAAGAACAGCAAAAGAACAAGAAATGAAACAAGAAGAACGAGAAATTAAACAAGAAGAGAGATTACAACAGTTGTTAGAGGAAAAGAAAAGAAACAAG
>NW_013844262.1:0-383 GCF_000517525.1 Limulus polyphemus
AACAGCATTCAAAATCAACTCTTAAACTACCCTTGTTTTACCGAATAGTGTGATATGGCCATCAATCTTATAGCGCTCCTACGGTATAGTTCATATTTACGGGAAGACGGCTAGTTAGCAGCATTCAAAATCAACTCTTAAACTACCCTTGTTTTACCGAATAGTGTGATATGGCCATCAATCTTATAGCGCTCATACGGTATAGTTCATATTTACGGGAAGACGGCTAGTTAACAGCATTCAAAAGCAACTCTTAAACTACCCTTGTTTTACCGAATAGTGTGATATGGCCATCAATCTTATAGCGCTCCTACGGTATAGTTCATATTTACGGGAAGACGAGTAGTTAACAGCATTCAAAATCAACTCTTAAACTACCCTTG
>NW_013844263.1:0-382 GCF_000517525.1 Limulus polyphemus
AATTTCTCCAATCTGCAACACTATATTTAGCAGTGTTTATAGTCTAGCATCATAATAAACTATGACTGTAGTTTAACACTTTACTAAGTTTTATCTGTAGTTTAACATTTTATTAACCTGTACCTGTAATTTAAGTGTACTAAGCCATATCTGCAGTTTAACACTGTACTAAGCTATATGTGCAGTTTAACACTGTACTAAGCCGTGTTTGCAGTTTAACACTGTACTAAGCTATATGTGCAGTTTAACACTGTACTAAGCCATATCTGTAGTTTAACACTGCTAAGCTGTGTTTGTAGTTTAACACTGTACTAAGCTGTGTTTGTAGTTTAACACTGTACTAAGCCATATCTGCAGTTTAACACTGTACTAAGCCATATCT
>NW_013844264.1:0-383 GCF_000517525.1 Limulus polyphemus
AATACAAAGATGCCTTTGATCTAAGACTTTCAAAATAGAGATCCTTTTATCAAAATTCCCAATAGTTATTTCATAATCTCTTATCCAAATTTCGGTTAGTGTCTACTTTGCTGTTTTTTTTTTTTGCTTCAATTATATTATAAAAAAGGAAGAGCTTTAACAATAACATCATCCAAACAAAATTCCAACATATAAAAGGCCATGACGTCTTCTTATCAAATAAACTCCACCTTTTGGATTGTTTTTACTCTGGGATAGCGAAAGTTCAATTTTTTTTCTAGCTTTTACAGTGACATAATGTTTTTCGTCAATGCTATAATGTCTCAATTTTGAGTTCTCCGACTTAATAAGCACTATCGGATATTTTTCTATTAATTTTGCGT
>NW_013844265.1:0-383 GCF_000517525.1 Limulus polyphemus
ATTATACTGTAGAAATAAATAACAAATATCTAATCAGTAAGTTGAATTTAACACCTTCATATTTTAAGAGTTGATCATTTTCATTATCGAATGCAATTAAAATGTAATACACTAGATGATAGGACATTCTAGGTGTATATAATCAAAATAGGAGACTTTCAATGCATAAACGAAATATTTGCACAAGACTTTTTTATTTTTTTACTAATCGAATAAAGAAACACTTAAAATATATATGTAATTAACAAAACTTCAGTTCACTTTAATTAATAACCGATTAGTTTGGAATGAAAATTCGCAGGATGTTATTTTTGTCACATTTTATCAGCTTACAGAAGAGATGCTCATAATAATGGTTTTTAGAAAATAAACCCACTTACTAC
>NW_013844266.1:0-383 GCF_000517525.1 Limulus polyphemus
AATCTTGTGTCTTCTTATTGACAGTACACAGTATCGTTAAATACTGTGTCTTATTATTGACAGTACACAATGTTGTTAAATCTTGTGTCTTCTTAATGAAAGTACACAGTATCGTTAAATCTTGTGTCTTCTTATTGACAGTACACAGTATCGTTAAATCTTCTGTCTTCTTATTGACAGTACACAGTATCGTTATACCTTGTGTTTTCTTACTGACAGTACACATTATCGTTGAATATTGTGTCTTCTTATTGACAGTACACAGTATCGTTAAATCTTGTTTCTTCTTATTGACAGTACACAGTATCGTTAAATCTTGTGTCTTCTTATTGACAGTACACAGTATCGTTGAATATTGTGTCTTCTTATTGACAGTACACAGT
>NW_013844267.1:0-384 GCF_000517525.1 Limulus polyphemus
CTACGATTTTATGGATTCACTAGCTTCCTGAACCACACTACGATTTTATGGATTCACTAGCTTCCTGAACCACACTACGATTCTATTATGGATTCACTAGCTTTCTGAAGAACATTACGATTGTATTATGGATTCGCTAGCTTCCTGAACAACACTACGATTTTATTATGGATTCATTAGCTTCTTGAACAACACTATGATTCTGTTATGGATTCACTAGCTTCCTGAACCACACTATGATTTTATTATGGATTCACTAGCTTCCTGAACCACACTACGATTTTATGGATTCACTAGCTTCCTGAACCACACTACGATTTTATGGATTCACTAGCTTCCTGAACCACACTACGATTCTATTATGGATTCACTAGCTTCCTGAAC
>NW_013844268.1:0-383 GCF_000517525.1 Limulus polyphemus
TTTAATATACGTTTAATTAATATATGTGTGATTTTTTGTCTGGTTTACCTCTAATAAACCTCGTATTTCTTTTCAACCTTTACAGCACTGTGATTTCAATCAAACAATGGATTCTTTAAGTAAATCCGTTTCTATCAGTAAACGAAGTTAATCATTCATATATTAATTTTCATAGTCAAACGAAGAAGAAATGTGACTTCAAATTTTAAAAGTTTATAATCAGAGTATATTTAAGTCATTAGAGAAAGAAAAACAAAAACAAACTGATTAATAAAGCGACAAGAGAGTTCAAGTGACATTCATCTGGTTGGTAAAGCTACAAGAGGTTCCAAGTGACATTCATCTTGTTAGTAAAGCTACACGAGGGTCCAAGTGACATTTAT
>NW_013844269.1:0-384 GCF_000517525.1 Limulus polyphemus
GCAAGCGTAGATAAACAAGTCTTCTCAAATAGTAATGTGATGGGCAGAGCAAATATGGTGGATTCGATAAATGATATGATTTCTTAGCAAATAGAAAAAGTAGAGGGTTTTTGTTTTATATTCTAAATTGCCAGTATGGGACATTTTAGTATATTATTCGAAAGACACTATAGACGATGTATTTTGGACGTCATAAAATGTAATCTGACCAAACCCAGAAAATGACTTACCAGTGTGATAGACAAAAATCGATATTTAGGAATGTTTTTATATTTACTTTCAAATTAAGAAATTAACTAATGTATAATACTAAAATTTGAATTAAAATCTACATTTCTATACCAAGTTTCATTCATAAAATAGTAACTTAATAAATTTTTGAAT
>NW_013844270.1:0-384 GCF_000517525.1 Limulus polyphemus
CTTTCTTTACACTAATATTGTTATTTTGTCTACGTACTGGGTGAAAACATCGTCTTGACAAGTCCTGAACTGGTGTTGTGGATGAGTAATAATGACATTCTTTACACTAATATTGTTGTTTTGTCTACGTACTGGGTGGAAACATCGTCTTGACAAGTCCTGAACTGGTGTTGTGGATAGGTAATAATGATATTCTTTACACTAATATTGTTGTTTTGTCTACGTACTGGGTGGAAACATCGTCTTCACAAGTCCTGAACTGGTATCGTGGATGAGTAATAATGACTTTCTTTACACTAATACTGTTGTTTTGTCTACGTACTGGGTGAAACATCGTCTTGACAAGTCCTGAACTGGTGTCGTGGATGAGTAATAATGACTTTC
>NW_013844271.1:0-384 GCF_000517525.1 Limulus polyphemus
GCTATAAGATCGTCCGTCACACGGTTCGAACAGTACACAAAACGTATAGCAGGTATTTCATTTAAGATGGACCTATAAATGCAAGCCACTCAGAGACACGCATAGGATGATGTTAACAGCAGCTGTATTCAGCGCACAATCAACAGAGAGAGAGAGAGAGAGAGAAATAATAATATTAAAAATACATTCAAGACATAAGGTAGTGCGGGTAGTTGCCGGTCATAAAAATATACTGACTTCATGTCTGTCGTGGTCCAGCTTAACTCCCAGCAGAGGGCGCGAAAACGACTTGCACCTGGATTGTTTGTACTTAAGCACAACGCTACACAATGGGCTATCTGTGCTCTGCCCATCACGGGTATCGAAACCCGGATTCTAGCGTTG
>NW_013844272.1:0-383 GCF_000517525.1 Limulus polyphemus
CATCTCCTAATGTAATTTTCCAAGATATTAAAGATCATAATGCAAAAAACTAAATTTATCAAAAGTAACAGGCTTTATGTTTCTTAAACTACACGCATTTATGAAAGTTCTTATGAAGTTTGAAACAATTTCATCCACTAGTTTTATTGTTAGAATGAAATATAGCAAGACTTGCATTGGCTACTTAGAAAGTTAGTAGTTGGTGGTAATCGGGTTAAATACTTAGAGCTTAATTTCTGACTAACTAGAATAGGAGTTATCCATGATGTTTTTAGATGGAGAACTTGTTATTCAAGGAAGTTATTTTTGTGGGTTTTTTTTTGTATATGTTTTGTAAGATTAAAAAAAATTAAAACACATTGCATCATTTGATCAAAGCATGC
>NW_013844273.1:0-383 GCF_000517525.1 Limulus polyphemus
AACCGTAATTATTTACCTTATGGTTATTTCATTCTAAACCGTCATTACTTACCTTATGGTTATTTCATTCTAAACCGTAATTATTTACCTTATGATTGAAGTCACTCTAAACCGTAATTATTTACCTTATGGTTGAAGTCATTCTAAACCGTAATTATTTACCTTATGGTTGATGTCATTCTAAACCGTAATTACTTACCTTATGGTTATTTCACTATAAACACTCATTACTTACCTTATGGTTATTTCACTATAAACACTCATTACTTACCTTATGGTTAAGTCACTCTAAACCGTCATTACTTACCTTATGGTTGAAGTCACTCTAAACCGTCATTACTTATCTTATGGTTGAAGTCACTCTAAACCGTAATTATTTACCT
>NW_013844274.1:0-381 GCF_000517525.1 Limulus polyphemus
GTCCATTTATCGTAAATAAACAACTTTATAACCAATAACTCAATATTTTAGCTTAACGCCGTTAACTTGCCAAATCTAAAATGCACTATCCCTTGTCCATTTATCGTAAATAAACAACTTTATAACAATAACTCAATATTTTAGCTTAACGCCGTTAACTTGCCAAATTTAAAATGCACTATCCCTTGTCCATTTATCGTAAATAAACAACTTTATAACAATAACTCAATATTTTAGCTTAACGCCGTTAATTTGCCAAATTTAAAATGCACTATCCCTTGTCCATTTATCGTAAATAAACAACTTTATAACAATAACTCAATATTTTAGCTTAACGCTGTTAACTTGCCAAATCTAAAAGGCACTATCCCTAATCCATTT
>NW_013844275.1:0-384 GCF_000517525.1 Limulus polyphemus
ATGTGTGTTAAAGATAATATTATACAACGGATCAACTGTTTAATTATTGTATATATATATGTTAAAGATAATATTATACAGCGAAACAACTGTTTAATTATTGTATATACGTGTTCAAGATAATATTATACAGCAGACCAACTGTTTAATTATTGTATATATGTGTTAAGGATAATATTATACAGCGGATCAACTGTTTAATTATTGTATATACGTGTTCAAGATAATATTATACAGCGGATCGAATTCTTTAATTATTGTATATCCATGTTAAAGATAATATTATACAGCGGACCAACTGTTTAATTATTGTATATATATGTTAAAGATAATATTATACAGCGGATCAACTGTTTAATTATTGTATATATGTGTTAAAGATAA
>NW_013844276.1:0-383 GCF_000517525.1 Limulus polyphemus
ATACTTGCTAATAGTTATAGCTATCTCTTCAAATATATATATATAACTAAATATTTCAAAGTTAAAATTATTAAACAAAAATTGTAATCACATTTAATTTGTAAAATAATCATGTTAAACACTTAATCTCAGATATTATAAAATTTAGACTTAAATTGAATGATTTAAATGATATAATTAATGAAGTGCCAAAAAGGAAATTGTCAAACATAGTAATTAATTTTAAGCGTAAGATTGTTAATGATATTACAAATTTCTAACACTTTCCATGATTCTGTAACACAAAATATATTTCCTTTAAAATATCTAAAACCAGTTATTAGTTTTAAATATGAAATGCCAATAGGACCTCGTATATATATATATATATATATATATATATA
>NW_013844277.1:0-384 GCF_000517525.1 Limulus polyphemus
CTTTTGGCTTACCTCGCCGACCACATTTTATCCGGAAAGTCACGTCTGAGAGATGATCCACTATGTCGTATGGGCCTTCCCATGGAGAATACAACTTAGGAGACTTCCCTTTGGTCTCCCTGGGATCATACAACCATACCTTGTCTCCTGGTACAAAGCTAACCTCTGTAGATCTCTAATCATAAGTTAACTTCATCGAATCAGCAGACGTTTTCAAGTTTGAACGCACTTGATGGTGAATATCATCCATCCTTTCCGATAACACTTTCACAAACTCTGACAAATTCTCAGGCAACTCTTCATAAGGTGGGCGTCCTGTTAACAGATCCACTGGCAACCGAAGTTCCCAACCAAACATCAACTTTGCTGGAGTGTATCCAGTGG
>NW_013844278.1:0-382 GCF_000517525.1 Limulus polyphemus
ACTGTACTGAAGAAATATGGTTGAATAGAAGAGATGAAGCTTCTACCGTTTTACTGTACTGAAGAAATAGGGTTGAATAGAAGAGATGAAGCTTATACTGTTTTACTGTACTGAAGAAATAGGCTTGAATAGAAGAGATGAAGCTTCTACCGTTTTACTGTACTGAAGAAATATGGTTGAATAGAAGAGATGAAGCTTCTACTGTTTTACTGTACTGAAGAAATAGGGTTGAATAGAAGAGATGAAGCTTATATTGTTTTACTGTATTGAAGAAATAGGGTTGAATAGAAGAGATGAAGCTTATATTGTTTTACTGTACTGAAGAAATAGGGTTGAATAGAAGAGATGAAGCTCTACCGTTACTGTACTGAAGAAATAGGGT
>NW_013844279.1:0-382 GCF_000517525.1 Limulus polyphemus
TTGTGTCTTCTTATTGACAGTACACAGTATCGTTAAATCTTTTGTATTCTTATTGACAGTACACAGTATCGTTAAATCTTGTGTCTTCTTATTGACAGTACACAGTATTGTTAAATCTTAGTGTCTAGTTATTGACAGTACACAGTATCGTTAAATCTTGTGTCTTCTTATTGTACTAGTACACATTATCGATGTAATATTGTGTCTTCTTATTGACAGGACACATTATTGTTAAATCTTGTGTTTCTTACTGACAGTACACATTATACGTCGTAATATTGTCTCTTCTTATTGACAGTACACAGTATCGTTAACCTTGTGTCTTCTTTTTGACAGTACACAGTATCGTTAAATCTTGTGTCTTCTTATTGACAGTACACAA
>NW_013844280.1:0-387 GCF_000517525.1 Limulus polyphemus
AAGGATCTCTATTTTGAAAGTCTTACTTCAAGGGCATCTTTGTATTGAAATATGAAGAAAAACAATTTTTTTCAAAATTTCGAAAAAAACATGGGCTATAGCCTTTGGTTTTTGGCCAAAATATGATTTTTTTAGGAAAATGAAAAAAAGTGTTTTTTTTGACGCAAAATTAATAGAAAAATATCCGATAGTGCTTATTTCGTCGGAGAACTCAAAATTGAGACATTATAGCATTGACGAAAAACATTATGTCACTGTAAAAGCTAAGAAAAAAAATTGAACTTTCGCTAACCCAGAGTAAAAACAATCCAAAAGGTGGAGTTTATTTGATAAGAAGACGTCATGGCCTTTTATATGTTGGAATTTTGTTTGGATGATGTTATTCTT
>NW_013844281.1:0-374 GCF_000517525.1 Limulus polyphemus
TATCGTTAAATCTAGTGTTTTTTATTGACAGTACACATTATTGTTAAATATTTTGTCTTCTTATTGACAGTACACAGTATTTTTAAATCTTATGTCTTCTTATTGACAGTACACATAATCGTTAAATCTTGTGGCTTGTTATTGATAGTACAAGGTGTCGTTAAATCTCATGGCTTGTTATTGATAGTACACAGTATCGTTAAATCTTCTGGCTTGTTATTGATATTACACAGTATCGTTAAATCTTTTGACTTCTTATCGACAGTGAACAGTATTGTTAAATTCTGTGTCTTCTTATTGACAGTTCACAGTATCGTTAAATCTTGTGGCTTGTTATTGATAGTACACAGTATCGTTAAATCTTATGGCTTGTT
>NW_013844282.1:0-382 GCF_000517525.1 Limulus polyphemus
AGTACATCGCTCTTTGTAAGTTGTTTTTTTTTGTTGTTTCTTGACTTGCTGGTTGAGTATGGCCCAGATGTTTTCGATGGGGTTCATGTCAGGACATTGGCTCGGCCAGGGCAACTTCTGGAAACCATTTTCTTCCTGCCACTTTTGGGTGTTTCTAGCAGTGTGACACGGTGCTCCATCTTCCTGGAACAACGTTGTGTTCTTGTCCACGAAACCCGAGGAATAAAGTGGCAAGAGTCCTCCCTCCAATATTTCGACGTATTTCGCAAAATTTATGTTGCCAACGCACTCCACTAACGCATCAACCCAAACAGCTCCTCAAACCATCACGCTGAAACCACCATGCTTCCCAGTTGGCTGCAATCTGTTGAGCCAAAACTCT
>NW_013844283.1:0-384 GCF_000517525.1 Limulus polyphemus
AGATCATTAATGTCTATTAAATATAGCTTATTTCTAATAAATAATTGATTCTACTTGTTTATATTAATTTTAATAATTAACAACAATATTCAATAAATTAGGATTTGAGTCAGTTCAGTTATCGAACTCGGTAACCTAATTTGGTTTGCCTGATGCCTTTTCATAAAAAATATTGCCATAGTTGTCAAACAGATATAATTTAATACGAAAACGTTTTCAAGAACGAAAAGAACGTCTATGTAAACTATAAGCTAATCCGAGACCCGTAGTTCGTTCTTAAGTTTTCCATTTTTTTCACCTCTATAGTAACTGTTGGTAATCAGTACATCGAGAAACAACAAATCAAATCCCTTTAGTTACTCTACACTGACGTAAATAGTTTAA
>NW_013844284.1:0-384 GCF_000517525.1 Limulus polyphemus
GGAGAAACTGTATTTCAGTTTGTGGCGATCTTCACAAGATGGACTGACATGGCCAAGTGTGACAATAGTTTGAGGGTGTGGCTGATCTAGTAATATGTCAACAGTTCATAATCACATGATCAACTGACATGTCACTGTTCCTAAAGAAGAGAGCACCAAAAGAAGTGGATGAGATGATCAAGCTGGCAGAATATGGAAGGAATATAACAGGCAAGTCCTAGAATATCCAGTTAAAGTCAAAACCAGTGGTGGCTGACCTGAAGCAGAAGTCTACCAAAGGTGATAGGAGGTTAGCAAACAAATGGGAGAAGAAATACTATATTTGTGACAAAAATAGGGCACAGTGCAAAGGAGTGCAAGTCCATCACCAACAAGCAACAATCA
>NW_013844285.1:0-383 GCF_000517525.1 Limulus polyphemus
TGGTTAAACAATAAGACAAATCAGTAACACAGTGTAAGTGACAGTAGTTAAACACTAAAACAAATCAGTAACGCAGTGTAAGTGACAGTAGTTAAACACTAAAACAAATCAATAACACAGTGTAAGTGACAGTAGTTAAACACTAAAACAAATCAGTAACGCAGTGTAAGTGACAGTAGTTAAACACTAAAACAAATCAATAACACAGTGTAAGTGACAGTAGTTAAACACTAAAACAAATCAGTAACGCAGTGTAAGTGACAGTAGTTAAACACTAAAAACAAATCGGTAACACAGTGTAAGTGACAGTAGTTAAACACTAAAAACAAATCGGTAACACAGTGTAAGTGACAGTGGTTAAACACTAAGACAGATCAGTAACC
>NW_013844286.1:0-380 GCF_000517525.1 Limulus polyphemus
CCCCTTCTCTAACACAGTACTAGCTGAGGGTACCAGTTAAAGAAGATAACTGTGGGATGAATACTACCCTCCCCTTCCCCAAGACAATACTAGCTGAGGGTACCAGTTAAAGAAGATAACTGTGGGATGGATACTACCCTCCCCTTCCCCAAGACAATACTAGCTGAGGGTACCAGTTAAAGAAGATAGCTGTGGGATGAATACTACCCCCTTCCCCAACACAATACTAGCTGAGGGTACCAGTTAAAGAAGATAACTGTGGGATGGATACTACCCTCCCCTTCCCCAACACAATACTAGCTGAAGGTACCTGTTAAAGAAGATAACTGCGGGATGAATATTACCCTCCCTTCCCCAACACAATACTAGCTGAGGGTACC
>NW_013844287.1:0-385 GCF_000517525.1 Limulus polyphemus
TACACAGTATCGTTAATTCTTGTGTCTTCTTATTGAAAGTACACAATATCATTAAATCTTGTGTCTTTTTATTGATAGTACACAGTATTGCTAAATCGTATTTCTTCTTATTGATAGTACACAGTATTTTTAAATCTTGAGTCTTCTTAATGACAGTACACAGTATCGTTAAATCTTGTGTCTTCTTATTGACAGTACACAGTTTTGTTAAATCTTGTGTCTTTTTATAGATAGTACACAGTATTGCTAAATCGTGTGTCATCTTATTGAGAGTACACCGTATAGTTAAATCTTGTGGCTTCTTATTGACAGTACACAGTATCGTTAAATCTTGTGTATTCTTATTGACAGTACACAGTATTGTTAAATCTTGTGTTTTCTAATT
>NW_013844288.1:0-424 GCF_000517525.1 Limulus polyphemus
AAATAAACTATGTAACATCTGTTTTACAACATACCTGTCTGTAAGTAACTGTAGAGAAATAAACTATGTAACATCTGTTTTACAACATACTTGTCTGTAAATAACTGTAGAGAAATAAACTATGTAACATCTCTTTTACAACATACCTGTCTGTAAATAACTGTAAAGAAATCAACTATGGAATATTTGTTTTACAAATTACCTGTCTGTAAATAACTGTAAAGAAATAAACTATGTAATGTCTGTTTTACATCATGTCTGTCTATGTTATAAGTAGCCGTAGAGAAAAACTATCTAATGTCTGTTTTACATTATGTTTGTCTATGTTATAAGTAACTGTAGAGAAATAAACTATGTAATGTCTGTTTTACATTATGTCTGTCTACATTATAAGTAACTGTAGAGAAATAAACTATGTAATATC
>NW_013844289.1:0-383 GCF_000517525.1 Limulus polyphemus
ATATATATATATATATATATATATATATATATATATATATACATACACACACACACACACACACAGTTGAATACCAAAAAAATCATAAATTTCTATATCAATACCATAGAATTCCACTATAATTTATCAGGCTTAGTAACTAAGCTGTTTTTCAGTCTAAAATAAAAAAATCTAAAAAAATTGAAATATTGGTTTGAAAGAAAGAGATGGCATCCAAACACATTAAAGTGTCTGATAAAATCACTAGGGGTACATTAAGTTTCCCATTGGTTATTCATGTCATATTTAGAAGTAACAGTATATAAGGGAGAGTTTCCAAAAATGGAGAGGTGAGCAGGGACACTGCATTTCATTCAGGACACGAGTGATATCTCAGTGAATAG
>NW_013844290.1:0-726 GCF_000517525.1 Limulus polyphemus
CCCAATGTCCCTATCTACTATCTAGCGAAACCACAGCCAAGGGAACTGGCTTGGAAAAATCAGGACTAGAAACATCTGGTGTTTTCAGAACAATTTTTAATATTTGTAAAGATAAAAATGTAAGTTCATTTGCAGAACTAAAGATATTATACAGAGACGTTTTGATCTGGTAACCCTGAAATTCTGCGTTCAATTCCTGTAGTGGATACAGCAGAGATAGCCCACTTTTCGGTTTTGTCGTTAACATTACGTGTTTTCTTTTGTTGTTGTTAGGTACAAAGCTACACAGTGGGCTATCTGGGCTCTGTCCACTGCAGGTATCAAAACCAGATCTTAAGTGTTGTAACCCAATATCATTACGAGTTTAAGAACAACGAGCTCTAGATTTTCAAATCACTACTTTACCAAAGGCTGAACAATTTTCTGATTTATAGAATATTTTTTCTTTACTTCTCTAAGAGATAACGTTTTAACCTACGTCACCTTCGGGCATTAATATTCGTCAGTAGTTAGATAACGAAACGCTCACTCACATAAATGGTTAGATCATTCACCGTTGTTTCAGTGGTATGTTTATGAAATTACAACTCTAAAATCAGGGGTTCGAGTCGTCGCGGTGGACAGCATGTATATAGTCCATTGTGTAACTTTGGACGGAATCTAGATAGTCCATTGTGTAACTTTGGACAGGATGTAGATAGTCCATTCTGTAACTTTGGACAGGAT
>NW_013844291.1:0-1082 GCF_000517525.1 Limulus polyphemus
AAAGATAGTACCATCCCTAATGAAGACACAGAGGTAGTATCATCCATAATGAAGACACAGAAGTAGTACCATCCCTAATGAAGACACAGAGGTAGTACCATCCATAATGAAGATACAGAAGTAGTACCATCCCTAATGAAGACACAGAGGTAGTACCATTCTGTGTCTTTATTATGGATGGTACTACCTCTGTGTCTTCATTAGGGATGGTACTACTTCTGTGTCTTCATTATGGATGGTACTACCTCTGTGTCTTCATTAGGGATGGTACTACTTCTGTGTCTTCATTATGGCCTCTGTGTCTTCATTAGGGATGGTACTACTAATGAAGACACAGCGATAGTACCATCCCTAATGAAGACCTTGAGGTAGTACCATCCCTAATGAAGACACTGAGGTAGTACCATCCCTAATGAAGACACAGATAGTACCATCCCTAATGAAGACACAGAGGTAGTATCATCCATAATGAAGACACAGAAGTAGTACCATCCCTAATGAAGACACAGAGGTAGTACCATCCATAATGAAGATACAGAAGAATGAAGACACAGAGGTAGTACCATCCATAATGAAGACACAGAGTAGTACCATCCCTAATGAAGACACAGAGGTAGTACCATCCCTAATGAAGACACAGAGGTAGTACCATCCCTAATGAAGACAAAGATAGTACCATCCCTAATGAAGACACTGAGGTAATACCATCCCTAATGAAGACACTGAGGTAGTACCATCCCTAATGAAGACCCTTAGGTAGTACCATCCCTAATGAAGACACTGAGGTAGTACCATCCCTAATGAAGACACAGAGGTAGTACCATCCCTAATGAAGTCTTAAGTGAAAAACAAAAGATCATATTAGCGCTGTTTTTGTTGTTCTTTTGTTTATTTCTTTTTTAGACTAATTTTTGTTAAAAGAGTAACTGACTTTTATACTGAGCTTCCTTACACAACGAGTCGAAGTAACTTACTCTTATACTGAGCTGCATTATACAACGAGTTAAGTAACTTACTCTTTGTTTGAGCTTCCTTACACAACGAGTAACTTACTCTTAGTTTGAGCTTCGTTACACAATGAG
>NW_013844292.1:0-383 GCF_000517525.1 Limulus polyphemus
ACTGCCTTCATATTGTATCAAAATAAACCCTTACACTGCCTTCATATTGTATCAAAATAAAACCTTACACTGCCTTCATATTGTATCAAAATAAACCCTTACACTGCCTTCATATTGTATCAAAATAAACCCTTGCACTGCCTTCATATTGTATCAAAATAAAACCTTACACTGCCTTCATATTATATCAGAATAAACCTTTATACTGCCTTCATATTGTATCAAAATAAACCCTTGCACTGTCTTCATATTGTATCAAAATAAACCCTTGCACTGTCTTCATATTGTATCAAAATAAACCCTTACACTCCCTTCATATTGTATCAAAATAAACCTTTGCACTCCCTTCATATTGTATCAAAATAAACCCTTACACTGTCTTC
>NW_013844293.1:0-383 GCF_000517525.1 Limulus polyphemus
AAACTTAATTATACTATTCATATTTCAGAATGAAGGTTAATTTGTCATTTTATAAGCATACTGTTCCTAAAACAACAATCCGTACATGTAAACATAAATACTATATCATCGCATGGGGTCAGTATGCGAAAGTGGTAAAAGATAATTAGTACGTATGTCATATTTCGAATATGCTTTATAACTGTTGCATATCTGTATTTCTTAAAATACTATTCTGAAATTATTAAAGGCGCTTTGATAACGTTTCCATAAATTTAATCCTGTTACGTATTGGAATTTCAAATGGTCTGAAACCGAGCTAAATGATAATTTAAATTTAGTAGTTAAATTGTACTTTGGAATTAGTAGTTAAGTGAAGGCCGATATATAGTCAGTTCATTATA
>NW_013844294.1:0-789 GCF_000517525.1 Limulus polyphemus
CTTTGAAAACGGATTTTTTGTTTTACTTCTACCAGATTTTGTCGACGTTCATAACTGTCTTTTTAGGCCTTCATATACTGGATTTTCGACTCTGATAACAATATTTTTAGCCCTTTTTCCACTTGATTTTTTTTACTTTGAAAACGGATTTTTTGTTTTACTTATACTAGATTTTGTTGAATTTCATAACTGTCTTTTAGGTCTTCATAGACTAGATAATTTCGACATTGATAACGGTCATTTAAGCCTTTCTTATACTATATTATAATAACTTTTATAATGGTCTTTTTAATCCTTCTTTATCTAGATTTTTTCGATTTTGGTAACTGTAATTTTAGTCCGATTTCCATAAGATTTTGTGGCCTTTGAAAATGGGATTTTAGTTTTTCTTCTACTAGATTTTGTCGACGTTAATAACTGTATTTTTAAACTTTCATAGACTAGATGTTTTCGACTTTGATAACGGTCATTTGAGAATTTCTTATACTATATTTAATAACATTGATAATGGTCTTTTTAATCCTTTTTAAACTAGATTTTGTAGATATTGATAACGGTATTTTTAGTTCTGACTTCGCAAGATTTTGTAAAATTTAATAACGGTCTTTTTTGTCCTTCTACCACGATATTTTGTCGACTGTTATAACGGTCTCAAAGGCAACAAAATCTAGTGGAAAACGGACTAAAAGAACCCTTATAAATGTCAACAAAATCTAGTGGAAAGAGGACTAAAAGACCGTTATAACAGTCAACAAAATATAGTGGTAGAAAAAACGGGTTTTTAGTTTT
>NW_013844295.1:0-384 GCF_000517525.1 Limulus polyphemus
GGTAGGCCTTGTGTGCCATGCTTTCCAAGTCCTGTGCCAGCTCTTGCAGGCTCTCCCCTTTAGCATGGACTCTCGTCCTGAACCTGGCCCTATAGACTTCTGGTTTTGGGTTCCGTACCTGAGTTCTAGAGCCAACACCAGTGTTCTGTAGTTGTGTCTGTCATCTGCTGACAACTGTCCAAGTATTTCCAGTGGTTGTCCCTTCAAGCTCGTTGCCAGATAAACTGCTTTCTGCTCCTCTGTCCATCCGTTCATCTCTGCCAGTAACTCAAACTTTGCTCTATATGCTTCCCACGGTGCTTTCCCATCGTATTCCTGTGGCTTCCTTCATACTGGATCACTCCTAGTACTGACATTCATATCTGGGATGTGACTTCTAATGGG
>NW_013844296.1:0-384 GCF_000517525.1 Limulus polyphemus
TGTTGTGAAGGTAAAGGTCCCAAACTGTCGTAGTTAACACACACACACACAAAAACATTATGTGCTGCCATCTTGCGACGGTAAGCGAAATTAATATGAAATGTAGAAGTAATTCTTCTGAGTGGTGGTTTTCCTTTTTGTTATTTTCTCACAAAAAAACGAGTAATAGGAGAAGATAATAACATTGCTCTTATATAAAAATTGGGCGGAAAATTTTTTCACATCTTGCCTATCTGTCAGGAAAAGTAATTTTCATCTTAACATTAAAAATACTTTTGTGTATCAGAAAATTTCGAAATTTCATATGTGAAATTTTTATAATGTCCAAATAGTTACCCAACGTTTCCTAAGAGAAAACCTTATATTTTATATATTGTCTTCAGT
>NW_013844297.1:0-1200 GCF_000517525.1 Limulus polyphemus
AGTATCGTTAAATCTTGTGTATTCTTATATAACGTACACAGTATCGTTAAATCTTGTGTCTTCTTATTGAAAGTACACAGTATCGTTAAATCTTGTGTCTTCTTATTGACAGTACACAGTATCGTTAAATCTTGTGTCTTCTTATTGACAGTACACAATATCGTTAAATCTTGTGTCTTTTTATAGATAGTACACAGTATTGCTAAATCGTGTGTCTTCTTATTGACAGTACACAGTATCGTCAAATCTTGTGTCTTCTTATTGACAGTACACAGTATCGTTAAATCTTGTGTCTTCTTATTGACAGTACACAGTATCTTTAAATCTTGTGTCTTCTTATTGACGGTACATAGTATCGTTAAAACGTTTGTCTTCTTAGTACTGTCAATAAGAAGACAAACGTTTTAACGATACTATGTTTTAAAGATACGTTTTAAAGATACTGTGTAGACAGTATCGTTATGATTTAACGATACTGTGTACTGTCAATAAAAGACACAAGATTCAACGATACTGTGTACTGTCAATAAGAAGACACAAGATTTAACGATACTGTGTACTGTCAATAAGAAGACACAAGATTTTAACGTTGTGTCTTCTTATTGACAGTACACAGTATCGTCACATGATTTAACGATACTGTGTACTGTCAATAAGAAGACACAATATTCAACGATAATGTATACTGTCAGTAAGAAAACACAAGATAACAATAATGTGTCCTGTCAATAAGAAGACACAAGATTTTTAAGAAGACACAATATTCAACGATAATGTGTACTGTCAGTAAGAAAACACAAACACAAGTATTTTACGATACTGTGTACATTCAATAAGAAGACACAAGATTTAACGATACTGTGTACTGTCAATAAGAAGACACAAGATTTAACGATAATGTGTAATGTCAATAAGAAGACACAAGATTTAACGATACCGTGTATTGTCAATAAGAGGACACAAGATTTAACGATACTGTGTACTGTCAATAAGAAGACACAATATTCAACGATAATGTGTACTGTCAGTAAGAAAACACAAGATTTAACAATAATGTGTCCTGTCAATAAGAAGACACACGATTTTACGATACTGTGTACTGTCAATAAGAAGACACAAGATTTAACGATACTGTGTACTGTCAATAAGAAGACACAAGATTTAACGATACTGTGTACTGTCAGCCTTCTTATTGACAGG
>NW_013844298.1:0-383 GCF_000517525.1 Limulus polyphemus
CGTATAATATGATAAATAACACAAAAATCCTAACTTTCACACAATTTATTTATAATATACATATTATTACAGTATGATGTCAGAAAAACACGCAGGTTCAATAAGTATTGATACAAAATGATAAAACTATAACTCGAGCACTTTCGAAAAGTGGACCTTTCTTCTTCATGGGTAAACTGGAGAAGAAAGGTCCACCTTTCGAAAGTGGTCGGCTTATAGGGTTTTTATCATTTTATATTATTACAGTATTCATTATTATCTCACCAAAAGTTCTGTATAAAGTTTGAGAACTCAGTATGTATATACTTAAAACATGGTATACATTGTGCGATGGTCAGGATGACTTTGTAGGAAGAGATAGCAGCCAAAGTGGTGACAGTAGC
>NW_013844299.1:0-383 GCF_000517525.1 Limulus polyphemus
TTTGTTGAATAATTTTTCACATGTGGCTTATATTTACACTACATGAGACCCCAAATTGTAAACATCTATCAGTGTACCAAATTTGAAAAAAATCATAAAAAGTAGTATGTTTTTCTATTAAATAAAGTTTTTGTACTTTTGGTGAGAAGAAGAAAAAAAAGGAAGAAACTTATTCAGAATTGTAGATGTTATATCTCGGGTATTTCTGAATGGATTGCCTTGAAATTTGGTATGTGAAGAAAATGTCCAGTAGAGTACATTCACTGATAACGTGATAGTTTGGATTACCAGAGTCCGAGATACAAAAGATGGAAAACCGCTAAACTATCACTCCTGTTAATAACACACAGTGTGTCCCGCAGGTTTATTTTTGGTCGTAAGAC
>NW_013844300.1:0-382 GCF_000517525.1 Limulus polyphemus
TAAATCTCATGAAGTCACTAGCTATGAGGAGGTGGTTGGTGTTTCACAAAACTCATGAAGTCACTAGCTGTGAGGAGGTGGTTGATGTTTTACAAAACTTTGTTTATATACATACAAATCCCATGAATTCGCTAGCTACGAGGAGGTGGTTGATGTTTCACAAAACTTTGTTTATATACATACAAATCCCATGAATTCGCTAGCTACGAGGAGGTGGTTGATGTTTTACAAAACTTTGTTTATATACATACAAATCTCATGAAGTCACTAGCTACGAGGAGGTGGTTGATGTTTCACAAAACTCATGAAGCCACTAGCTACGAGGAGGTGGTTGATGTTTCACAAAACTTTGTTTATATACATACAAATCCCATGAATTCGC
>NW_013844301.1:0-381 GCF_000517525.1 Limulus polyphemus
ACATTTAAGTATATTGTAATTATCAGGAGCAAGATACAATTATTTCTTGTTCCTCACTCAAAGTTTTAATTAGTAGTACAAATATGAGGAGCACAAAATTCTTACCAATAGCAGTATCAAGTCCAGTTCCAATTACCACACCTTGAGCTTTACCAGATGCAATGTTTGTACCCTATATTAATACAAAAGAAACAAGTTTAGAAAAAAGTACACTAATGTGTAGTTAAATTCGATGACGAGGAACCCACTTTGAGACTAATAATGGACTAATTACTTGCACCTGATGATGACAAAACCTTGTCGAAACGTTGTACATTTGCTGTTATGTTAAACTTATATTAAAGTTTTTCTTCATTACCCATTCAAGCCGTCTCCAGCCAT
>NW_013844302.1:0-384 GCF_000517525.1 Limulus polyphemus
ACAATCAGCGGTACAGAGGTCAGGGTTAGAAACAAGACTTGTACAAAAATCAGGCGTTACTTGTAAACAGAGAGACACACGTAACTAATCTGCGGGTTACGGGTTCGAATTCACATCCCACCAAAATGTTCGCCCTTTTCAGTCGTGGGGGGCGTTATAATGTGACGATCAATCCCACTATTCCTTGGTAAAAGAGTAGCTCAAGAGGATTGGCGATGGGTGGTGATGACTAGCTGTCTTCCCTCTAGTATTTCACTGCTAAATTAGGGAAGACAAGCGCAGATAGCCCTCGTGTAGCTTTACCCGAAATGCAAACCAAACCAGACACACGTAATTTTGCGACTTAGACTATACAAAACATTATTGACAGGCTTAAAAGAGGCT
>NW_013844303.1:0-475 GCF_000517525.1 Limulus polyphemus
ATGTTTGCCCTTTCAGCCGTTTGGGAGGGGTATAATGCGACGGTCAATCCAAATATTCGTTGGTAAAAGAGTGGCCCAAGAGTTGCAGTGGGTGGTGATGACTAGCTGCCTTCACTCTAGTCTTACACTGCTAAATTAGGGACGGCTAACCACACACACACACTAGTCAATATCTCACTCCCTTACCCAGTGGCGCAGCAGAAAGTCTGCTGACGTACAACGCTAGAAACGGGGTTTCGATACTCATGGTGGGCACTGCACAGATAGCCTATTGTGTGGCTTTGTGCTTACCTACAAATAATAGCTCAAGAAAGCATAAATTACTGCTCAAACCACTCCATTTAGTCTACGTTGACACAATTAGTTTGTAATTGGCTCCAGCTCATTGGCTCCGCCCCCATCATATTCAAACATTGGCCGTAACTATTTTCAAAGCTGAAGTTCATTAGTAGTTCTTCGCACCACATGATCTAAA
>NW_013844304.1:0-384 GCF_000517525.1 Limulus polyphemus
TAGGCAGATTTTGTTAAACAAGACCGATGTCTGTAGGTTTACTTGGGGAATGTCCTAAAGGGGTCAAAATTGAATTTAACCATATTTATATTTTGTAAAGCCTTTTGGTTAATTACTCCTAGCTTATTAGTTCAATCTCAAACAATATTGGCAGGTTGACACTTTAGACTAGGGATTCTCAACTTTTCCTCCATCATTAACCCCCTCAGCTTGATGTATTTCTCCATTTACCCCCTTACTTCCATACAAAAAATTCATAGCCATCAAAAAGGGGCAGAAAAACAAGAAGGGCAGAAAAAAAAATATTATTCAGGTTTTGCACAAAAATAGCACACACACACGCACATTCTTAGCATTCTCTCTCTCTCTCTCTCTCACACGCAC
>NW_013844305.1:0-384 GCF_000517525.1 Limulus polyphemus
ACGTGATCTCGCTGACGCAACTCTGCCCCCCTCCTTAGTATTGTTCGTCCCGAACAATAGCCACATACAATAAACCATTAACAATTAACAATAACTTAATTAAATGTATAGAATTACAATCACAAAATTACAATTCAACAAGTCTCTTAATTTTACGGGACGTATCTTCTTCTGTACTGGTCTCCGTCTCGTTGGCTTCTGCTTCATGTGGAGTTCATCTGCATCATCAGGAAATGTCCTATCGTCGGTAACAGGCACATCAGTGGTAGTAACTTCATCAAGAGTTTCACCGTTTCCCTTCTCAAAACTGAGTAAAGTTTCTTCTTCGACTGTGGCTTCTTCAGGTGGCACGTCTTCAGCAGCGTCATTTGTTCTGTTGTCCAT
>NW_013844306.1:0-753 GCF_000517525.1 Limulus polyphemus
CATGCTAAACTTTATTTTTATTACAAACTATATTTTATGTAACTGAGATATTTATTTATTATGATATATATTTTTTTATTATTATAAACTATATTCTATAGTTAAATACGTTTCTCGTGTTTGGAACTATATTCTTAATTTTTATCTATTATTATGTGTTGTTTTTTATTATAAACTATATTCTATAGTATTTCTAGCGTACCTGTTTCTGGTACTTCCACCCAGGTGCAGCAGCCTACAACAGCAGTGTAGTGTACAGAATCAACTAAATATATCTCTACACACCCTCGTCAGAAGCATGTCACTAACAGACTTATCAAAAGATCTTCAAGATCTAATGGTAGCCTTGAATTCTCGATATATTCTTCCCAGTTGCAAGCATCTGTGCACAATGTTGATCGACAGCAGGTTTGATGAATTCTAACAAAACGTCATCTCTTCACTGAAATCTGTACCCTACATCAATGTCACTGTGGATATTTGGAGTAGCAGACAAGTATGCAGCTTTCTTGGAGTCACTGGTCATTTTATACTTGACTGAAAAATGTAAACAGTTATGCTGGCATGTCGGCGTCACACATCTGATAACATTGCAGCTCAATATGATGAAATATTAATTCTCTCTTAGCATCAACAACAATGTGTCATGTGTGACATCTGATAAAATACGCGCGGCATGGCCGGTGGTTAGGGCGCTCGACTCGTAATTTGAGGGTCGCGGGTTCGAATCCCCGTCACACCAAACATGCTCGC
>NW_013844307.1:0-994 GCF_000517525.1 Limulus polyphemus
ATATGAACGAGGCAACATAGATGTAATTCCCATAGTGTTGTCATTAAATAACAACATGCTATTTTGTGTCGTTCTCACAATTTTTAAATCAGGTAAAACAGATGTAAGAATTCCTAAGGTGTTGTCACATAAACAGCTAAACATGCACTTTTCTGTTGTATTCATATTATATATACTAGTTGGTACAAATGTAACACATAAACAGTAAGGTAAACATCCTGTTTTGTGTTGTACTCACATTATATAAATCAGGTGTTAAATTAAGATATGGGTGCTGTTATTAGAACAGTTAAATAATCTTGTTTTGTTTCATAGAATTCAGAATTATTAAAGCATCTTTTATTATTAACTAAATAAGTAAACATATATTAATATATGTTATATATATGTCAGCCAATATAATATAATTTCTTACACTTACATCTAACAACAACACATAGAATGGGCTACAATCAATCTATTTTGTACACTTCCAAGTTTCTCATAGATACCGTGCATGCAACTGTTGTTGAAATCCTTTAATATCTGAGATATTAATATATATGTTAATATATTATTACATATATATAACATATATATATAATATTTGATAAAACCTGTAGAGGTTAACAAGTTTATAAACTAAATGTTAGCCAAGAATCCTTTAGCATTGATAAAACCTGTAGAGGTTAACAAGTTTGTAGAGGTTAACAAGTTTATAAACTAAATGTTAGCCAAGAATCCTTTAGCATTGATAAAACCTGTACAGGTTAACAAGTTTATAAACTAAATGTTAGCCAAGAATCCTTTAGCATTGATAAAACCTGTAGAGGTTAACAAGTTTATAAACTAAATGTTAGCCAAGAATCCTTTAGCAAGGTTTTATCAGTGCTAAAGGATTCTTGGCTAACATTTAGTTTATAAACTTGTTTATCTCTACAGGTTTTACCAATGCTAAAGGATTCTTGGCTAACATTTAGTTTATAAACTTGTTAACCTGTACAGGTTTTATCAG
>NW_013844308.1:0-650 GCF_000517525.1 Limulus polyphemus
TGGGCACAAGAGAGCTCAATGCTAACAACTTCAACACAGGGGAGACGATACAGCAGGAAAGGCTGGTATCCAGAAATGCTGTTGGAACTGTGGAAAGCACGGACATTTGAGGAGCCAGTGTAGGAGGAATATTACCAACAAGTCGGCCTCAAGGAGACCAGTAGTGGTTGGTGTTGAGCGACGCCAACCAACCCTCATCATGAAAGTCCCAACACCTAGGTGTAAAATGCCAAGCACACACAGTGTCTATGTGACAGGAAAGCTGGATGGCCAAAGGTGCAACTTTGTCATAGACTCTGCGTCTCAGCAAACCCTTGTGAGCATCGAGGTGTTAAATCATGAAGGAATACCAGAAGCCATACAGAAGCTTTATGGTGTGACAGGGGTCCCCACAATCTTGTAGAATGTAGTGTGGGTAACTATTGAGCTCATGGGCATAAAGGACAGACAGGAAGTATACTTGGCTGACATTGAAGACAAATGCATATTAGGATTGGACTATCTACTACCAAGGAAGTTTGTAATTGATTTTGATAAAATGGATGTTGGGGAATAACGAAGGCCAAGTTCCGGTAACTGTTAAAATAGAGGTTGAAATAATTAGGTGCCATCAAGCTGAAGTCAAGCCGACTGAAAGAGTTGATGATGGT
>NW_013844309.1:0-383 GCF_000517525.1 Limulus polyphemus
AGCTTTGAACCAGGAGACAAGGTGTGGTTGTATAATCCCAGGAAGACCAAAGGGAAGTCTCCTAAGTTGTCTTCTCCATGGGAAGGCCCATATGACATAGTGGATCGTCTCTCAGACTTTCCGATTAAAATGTGGTTGGCGAGGTAAGCCAAAGGTGGTGCATGCCAACAGGCTTTGGCGTTATCACGGTCCAGGACAATTCAGTTGGAATGACGTGAACAAATGACGCTGCTGAAGACGTGTCACCTGGAAAAGCCGCTGTCGAAGAAGAAACTCTACTCGGTTTTGAGAAGGGAAACAGTGAAGCCCGTCATGAAGTTACTACCACTGATGTGACTGTTACCGATAATGGCACATTTCCTGATGGAGCAGATGAGCCACAC
>NW_013844310.1:0-384 GCF_000517525.1 Limulus polyphemus
ACACTGCGGTTCGCAATATATATAAGATTTAATGAAAATATCTATTGCAGTTGTATTTATTATTATTATTTTGCATTGGAAATACTTTTAAATAGTAAAGTTTATATAAAATGATCAATACACAGTGTATTTAAGATTACTATTATATATTTCTCAAAATCTGTTATGTCATACCTATGACAAAACACAACCACTGCTGGAAAATATTGAAATTGAGCCCTCTTACGCACCATACATGAGATATGTGACCTGTAATGCAAATGATTGGTCATTCATTTTATAATGTATATTGTGGTCTCATTCATTTAGTCTCATTCCACACTTTCAAGTGAATGACAGAGTTCAAAGTATTCTAAAGTGTTCATGATTCTTGACATACCAATC
>NW_013844311.1:0-383 GCF_000517525.1 Limulus polyphemus
CAGTATAAGCATAAAAATGTTAATAAAGTAACAACAAATATCGATTAAATATATAAAAGTAACAAATATTCATTAACATAACATTTTGGGACAACATGTGACCTATTGGTCCATCTCAGCTGTTCCATCCTCTAAACTAAATAAAAAATGATTAAAAAAAAAATCTTGAAGCCGGCCCTTTTTATTCATATACTTAAAGCTTTTTCTTAAACTCACTTAAATTTACTGCCTCTAAAACATCTGAAGGCAACCCATTCCAAAGGCCAACCACCTTGTTAGGAAAATGAAACTGTCTTAACTGAAGATGTCTCCTACCTTGCCAAAATTTATGTGTAGTTCCCTAGTCCTACTATTCTCATTGTTAAATATAAAAAAAAAAACTA
>NW_013844312.1:0-1272 GCF_000517525.1 Limulus polyphemus
CTAAACGCCACATATCAAATTTGAAGTACATTAAGATTACCGTGTGGAGACATACGTTTTTAAGATTCGTACATGAATTTTGATTTATATCTTTTCTCACTATCGATATCTTCCCTATTCAGGTTCATAGTGTAGTTTCTGTAGTTTTGTCACGATAGTTATATTTGAAGTACATTAAGATTACCGTGTGGAGACGTACGTTTTTGAAATCATTCGTTTATATTTGACGTTTTATTAAGTTTGAACAAACTTAAAAATCTGTTCTACGATAACTCTGTATCAGTATGTTATAGAAGCCTTTTTATTACAGAATTTTGATACATGTTTTTTTCTTTTTTTTCATTTACGTATGTATATATATATATATCAACGTGACACGGGCGATCCTGTCACGGTCGGAGTTAATAAGTATACACTATGTGATATTCACGAAATGTATAAGACTGACATATTTAAATTAAAGCCTTCACTCATACCCATATACAGAAATATAACTATCGTGACAAAACTACAGAAATTACACTATGAACCTGAATAGGGAAGATATCGATAGTGAGAAAAGATATAAATCAAAATTCATGTACGAATCTCGAGTTTCTTATTTTATGATTTATTTAGAGCATACATGATTTCTTAAGGTTCAACGGGTAGTACTAGCCTTCAATGATGTGTTTATCCTGCATGAGCTGGAAAATTACTTCCAGAAATAAAAATTTATAAAAGCTATCGAATTATAGCAGTGGTAATTCTAAACATTTGCAACAAACGATTATCACGTACGGGTGAAAAGTAGGTGTTCAATTTTCTTCGTTGACCATCATTCGTTTATAATGGCTGGTTTATAATGATGACAAAACCTTGTCGAAACGTTGTACATTTGCTGTCATGTTAAACTTATATTAAAGTTTTTCCTCATTACCCATTTAAGCCGTCTCCAGCCATTATTAGTCTCAAAGTGGGTTCCTCGTCATCGTAACCCGCGCATTATCAAAAGGGAAACCTTCTTTATTCAATGTTGATTTGGAATTTAGAGAATTCATCCCTAAAAGTCTATTTTCAGAAAGAGCTCGGATTCTCAGGTCCTTTATTTTATTATTTAACTAGT
Source organism: Limulus polyphemus (assembly GCF_000517525.1). Classification (NCBI taxonomy): domain Eukaryota; kingdom Metazoa; phylum Arthropoda; class Merostomata; order Xiphosura; family Limulidae; genus Limulus; species Limulus polyphemus. Next base: position 1,106 of record NW_013844312.1, read on the forward strand.
TAGTAATTAGTTATAATCCCGAACATCCCTCTAGTTAGTAATTAGTTATAATCCCGAACATCCCCTTTCACTATAGAAATTGACGTTTATGCTTTATGTTCATGCTTTTGTACGCATAATATTGGTATATTTCATTACTTGCATAATATTGGTATATTTCATTACTT
>NW_013844313.1:0-384 GCF_000517525.1 Limulus polyphemus
ATGAAACCTAATTGTGACTCTAGTTACCGAATTTATAATCATCATACTCATCTTTAGCCTTACTTGGAACAACTACTCCATGAACACCTATGTGTAACTTTAGTTACCGAATATGTAACCCCATACTCATCTTTAGCGTTATTTGATACAACAACTTCACGAACACTTAGGCGTAGTTCTAGTTACCGAATTTATAACCACCATACTCATCTTTAGCCTTGCTTGGTACAACAACTCCACGAACACCTAGGTATAACTATAGTTACCGAATTTATAACCACCATACTCATCTTTAGCCTTACTTGGTAGAACTACTCCATGAACACCTAGGTGTAACTATAGTTACCGAATTTATAACCACCATACTCATCTTTAGCGTTATTT
>NW_013844314.1:0-384 GCF_000517525.1 Limulus polyphemus
ATCGGTTGTCTTTAAATTTATTTCATCCTTTTATTCTGTATTTTGAATACTTTTATAAAATGTTTAGATTTATAGATTTTTATTTTACCTAATAATGTATCATGTTCAGTATAGCTTGCTGAAGATGGAATATGTGTATTCCGAAACGTTCAAGAATTAAATGTTTTTTACTGTACACCCACATGTCAAATGTTTGTTGTTGCTGTTGTCGTTCATCATTAAACTTCGATTCGCGTCGAATGAATCTGTTGTTAATCTTCTCATTCTCGTTTCGGACGTTGTAAACATGAAACATGCTTAATATTAGTGCACGTCCTGTTTTGTCTCGTCTTCATTCAGCAGTTGTTGTAATTATCTTTGTTTTTTGCCTCTCAGTGGTACAGT
>NW_013844315.1:0-384 GCF_000517525.1 Limulus polyphemus
CAGTAAAATCCAAGATATCCGAAATTTTCGTATCAAACCAAGGAATAAATATTCAGGAATTTTGATCAAAGGAGTTCCATTTTGAAAAGCGAACAACAAGTACTACTTTCTACTGTAGAATTACGAAAATCGAATTTTTGGTCAATTTTGGAAAATATCAAAGGCTATAGTCTTGGTAGTTTTGATGAAAAAATCAATTGTTTGAAAGAGAGAAAAAAAAGTGCGTATTTTAAATGAAAATTGACCGTAAAATACTGGTGAGGTTTATTTCTATGAAAACTCAAAATTGAGACGCTATAAATTTAAGTCAGAATTTTGCGTCGTTTCTAAAGTTAAAAAATAACTTTCTCTTACACAGAGTATAAACAATACGAAGAGCTGGAT
>NW_013844316.1:0-383 GCF_000517525.1 Limulus polyphemus
AGTAATAGATATTTAGTAGGTACTCCTTCAGCCTGGAGCATAATAACTTGAGTAATAAATATTTAGTAGGTTCTCCTTCAGCCTGGAGCATAACAACTTGAGTAATAGATATTTAGTAGGTTCTCCTTCAGCCTGGAACATAACAACTTGAGTAATAGATATTTAGTAGGTACTCCTTCAGCCTGGAGCATAATAACTTGAGTAATAAATATTTAGTAGGTTCTCCTTCAGTCTGGAGCATAACAACTTGAGTAATGTATATTTAGTAGGTTCTCCTTCAGCCTGGAGCATAACAACTTGAGTAATGAATATTTGGTAGGTTCTCCTTCAGCCTGGAGCATAACAACTTGAGTAATAAATATTTAGTAGGTTCTCCTTCAGCC
>NW_013844317.1:0-384 GCF_000517525.1 Limulus polyphemus
TGTATAAATATATTACACCTTTATTAAGGGTTGCTAGTGCTGTGTATAAATATATTACATCTTTATGAAGGGTTGCTGGTTCTGTGTATAAATATATTACACCTTTATCAAGGGTTGCTGGTTCTGTGTATATATATATTACATTTTTATTAGTGTTCTTGGTGTTGGGATATATATATATATATATTACACCTTTATTAAGACTTGTTGGCGTTAGAGATAATAACATTACACATTTATTAAGGGTTGCTGGTTCTGTGTATATATATATTACATCTTTATCAAGGGTTGCTGGTGCTGTGTATAAATATATTACATCTTTATCAACGGTTGCTGGTTCTGTGTATAAATATATTACACCTTTATCAAGGGTTGCTGGTTCTG
>NW_013844318.1:0-383 GCF_000517525.1 Limulus polyphemus
AGCGGCAGCTTTCAATGCTTACATAACAATAAATTTATAGACTTCATTCCTGTGGTGGCCACAGCACAAATAGCCCATGTGCAGCTTTGTGCTTAAGCAAATAACGCATACTAATGATAGTTCAGTAAAGGTTCTTTAAAGTTAAACTTCAAAACTACAATATATATATGTTACACACATTTTCTTACGTTTTATGAAGTATATAAAACAATCATATCTGTAGCTACACTAGCCTTACTGAAAGATGCGTTTCAACACTGGATATAAAACGTAAAAAAGAATACATGTGTTGAAGTGTTATCTGTAACAAGATAATAAGGTTAAATTTCAAGGAATTTGTGTAAATATAATGAAAAAATTCAAACTATCAACGATTTGAACTT
>NW_013844319.1:0-378 GCF_000517525.1 Limulus polyphemus
GTATCGTTAAATACTTGTGTCTTCTTATTGAAAGTACACAGTATAGTTAAATCTTGTGTCTTCTTACTGAGAGTACACAGTATTTTTAAATCTTGTGTCTTCTTATTGACAGTACACAGTATCGTTAAATCTTTTGTCTTCTTATTGAAAGTACCCAGTATTGTTAAATCTTGCGTCTTCTTATTGACAGTACACAGTATCGTTAAATCTTGTGTCTTCTTATTGAAGTACACAGTATAGTTAAATCTTGTGTCTTCTTACTGAGAGTACACAGTATTTTTAAACTTGTGTCTTCTTATGACAGTTTACAGTATCGTTAAATCTTGTGTCTTCTTATTGACAGTACACAGTATCGTTAAATCTTGTATCTTCTTATTG
>NW_013844320.1:0-384 GCF_000517525.1 Limulus polyphemus
TCAATAAGAAGACAAAAGATTTAACAATACTGTATACTGTCAATAAGAAGACACAAGATTTAACAATACTGTGTACTGTCAATAAGAAGACACAAGATTTAACAATACTGTGTACTATCAATAAGAAGACAAAAGATTTAACAATACTGTATACTATCAATAAGAAGACTCGAAATTTAACGATACTGTGTACTATAAATAAGAAAACACAAGATTTAACAATACTGTGTACTGTCAAAAAGAAGACACAAGATTTAACAATACTGTGTACTGTCAATAAGAAGACAATATATTTAACAATACTATGTACTATCAATAAGAAGACACAAGATTTATCAATACTGAGTACTATGAAAGGAAGACACAAGATTTAACGATACTGCG
>NW_013844321.1:0-384 GCF_000517525.1 Limulus polyphemus
CAGCAAAACCTGCAAAGAAAATATATAATTTGAAGTTTGTTGATTGCATAAGTGGAAGCATTTTTGGCAGCAATTACTGCTGTGAGTCGTTTTGGATAGATCTCTACCTGCTTTGCACAGTGGGATGGTTTAATTTTTGCCCATTCTTCCTGGCAAAATTGCTTCAATTCTTACAAGTTTGTTGGAGATCATTGATGGACTGTAATCTTCAAGTTTCACCATAAATTTTCTATTGGATTCAGGTCAGGACATTGGCTGGACCACTCCAGGACATTCACATTCTTCTTTTGAAACCACTCCAGTGCAGCTTTGCCCTTGTGCTTCAGTTCCTTGTTCTGCTGAAATGTGAATTTTTGACCCAGTTTTAGATTCTTGGTTTACTCA
>NW_013844322.1:0-384 GCF_000517525.1 Limulus polyphemus
GATGCAATGGCCAGAGCTCTTGAATTAGAATCCTATGTTAAGTCCAGCACAAAGGTACCAAGGTTGGTACAGTCATCAGGATTCAAGGCCAGAAAATGGCAGCTTTCAGAGAGATTTGAGGGAATTTTCTGGCACTATAACAAACCTGGGCACAAGAAAGCTCAATGGTGGAAACTTCAACACAGGGAAGATGCCACGGCAGGAAAGGCTGCTACCCAAAAAGGTTGTTGGAACTGTGGAGAGCAAGGACAAAAGAGGAGCCAGTGTAAAAAGAATACTACCAATACGTCAGCTTCGGGAAACCAGTAGTGGTTGATGTTGAGGGATGTCTACCAACCCCCACCATGAAAGTCACAACAGCTAGGTGTAAAATGTCAAGCACAC
>NW_013844323.1:0-384 GCF_000517525.1 Limulus polyphemus
GTTATTACAGTCTATCTTATCATTATATTCCACACAAGTTATTACAGTTTAACTCATCGTAATATTCTACAATATTTATTACAGTTTAACTCATCATAATATTCTACACAAGTTATTACAGTCTATCTCATCATTCTATTCTACACACGTTATTACAGTCTATCTCATCATTATATTCTACAAAACTTATTACAGTCTATCTCATCACTATATTCTACACAACTTATTACAGTCTATCTCATCATTATATTCTACACACGTTATTACAGTCTATCTCATCATTATATTTTACACACGTTATTACAGTCTATCTCATCATTATATTCCACACACGTTATTACAGTCTATCTCATCATTATGTTGAACACACGTTATTACAGTCTG
>NW_013844324.1:0-384 GCF_000517525.1 Limulus polyphemus
TTAACAATAACTTAATTAAATGTACAGAATTACAATCACAAAATTACAATTCAACAAAGTCTCTTAATTTTACGGGACGTATCTTCTTCCGTACTGGTCTCCATCTTGTTGGCTTCTGCTTCATGTGGGGTTCATCTGCTTCATCAGTAAATGTCCTATCATCGGTAACAGTCACATCAGTGGTAGTAACTTCATCAAGAGCTTCACCGTTTCCCTTCTCAAAACTGAGTAGAGTTTCTTCTTCGACGGTGGCTTCTTCAGGTGTCACATCTTCAGCAGCGTCATTTGTTCTGTGGTCCACTTCGTCCCAACTGAAATGTCCTGGACTGTGATAACGCCAAAGCCTGTTGGCATGCACCACTTTTGGCTTACCTCGCCGACCAC
>NW_013844325.1:0-382 GCF_000517525.1 Limulus polyphemus
TAAATTACTTCTGTACGTCAATTCGGTCTCACTGTATTTCAGTGGGCAGCTTTTAAAAGTTAAAACTGCAAGCGTAATACACACAAATAACGTAACATTGTGTCGTATTTACTTAACGTTGGGCAGTTGCGCTATATCCTAGGGGAGGGCATAATTATTAATTAATAGGCATTATAGGCCAGAGGAAATTTTGCGCCCCTTCACACCTGCGCCCGGGAGTGACTGCCCTCCTCTTGCTACGCCACTGTATAAGCCTCCAACTTAACCCTAAGCCACTGGGGGGGGGATACTGAAGATAGAAAACATATGAAACATTATTGCATGTTGGTATACACATTGGTTGGTTTATATGGAGTTTCATGCAAAGCTACTCGATGGCTAT
>NW_013844326.1:0-384 GCF_000517525.1 Limulus polyphemus
GTTTCGTTTTGCAACTTTTAGGACTGAGAGAATCCCATCACGTGTATTGTCCTGTAAAAGTAGGTTTCTGTATATACTGGTGAGAAAACGAAAGTCATCTTTTTCAAATAAAACGTCTAGGAACGGTAAAGAGTTATGTTGTTCCTTTTCGAAAGTAAATTTGAGAACCGAGTACAACGAGCTGAGGTCTTGTAAAAAACAGTCACATTCGTGCTCGGTTTTAAAGATAGCAAATGTGTCGTCTACATAGCGGAAGTAAACAGCAGGTCTGGTAACTTTGTTAAATAGTTCTTTTTCATGGAAACCAATGAAAATATTGGCTTAGGCAGGTCCAAGAGGAGAATCTGTGGCGATTCCGTCAGTCTATAGATACATGATATCATT
>NW_013844327.1:0-384 GCF_000517525.1 Limulus polyphemus
TTTCGACCTTTTTAGGTCATCTTCAGGTTAACAAAGACAGTTTGAAACTGGCTGTTACTGGGCACATACATGTCTTAGGAAATATGATACATTTTTACTTCAAGTGGGTTTCTCGTCATCATTAATATTACTGTCTGTTGTCTGTTGTATGTCCATGTAACTACTTCGCCGGGTGTGGGTGGATCTTCACCAAAATTGATACGGAGGTTCATTAGGTCCATGCGGGGGTACATACAATTTTCAATTTTGCGTTTTGCGATTTTTATGGGCTTTTTTGCGTTTTTTTTTTACCACTACTTCGCCCCCTGTTGATGGATCTTCACCAAATTTTGCATGAAGGTTTGTTGGGTCCATGGGGAGATACATGCAAACTTGCTGTTTCAC
>NW_013844328.1:0-384 GCF_000517525.1 Limulus polyphemus
ACTACGAACCTTTACAAAGTTCAAACATTACAAATCATTTAACTTCAATGGATTCTCATCGGACATAAGTATTTTTATGAAAAGTCACATAACGCCATGGTGGAAACTCGGCATATGTGGCTGGTAAACAACGAAGGACAAAGCTAGCTAGCTTTCTGTTAAGTGAATTATACCTACGTCGACTCGTAATCAAGTCGTTCATCGTGAACCCTCGAAAACATATCGAAGTTCCAGACTAGAAAGAAGACTTTCTATTGCTTGTAGGTTTGTGAAATTTTTGTTTATAAATCATTATTTGTAAGAATTGTTATTGTAAATTGTATTGTTGTGTGTATAAAAGAAACTGTGTGTATCAGTCTTGTTGGCAAATATCATTAAGTGACT
>NW_013844329.1:0-436 GCF_000517525.1 Limulus polyphemus
CCCGATACCTTAAGTACTGGGCCACTTTAGCACAGTGTAAATAAAAAATATCACTCATGGCGTAATTTATGTTTTGTACACACTCTCACGATACGTATAATTGGAGACATCTACGTAATAGTTCCTGGAATTTCCTGAAAATGTATGTCATACTACTTAATTCCCTGGGATGTTGTTTACTTAATGAAGTAATTGTATTTGGAGATACCATGACAAGTATTTAAAAAAAACACTTTCCGAAGCGTCGAACATACTTTGGAGTCATTACATGGAGTTATACTCCAGAATATCGTCTAGATACTGAATTCATTCAGTTTGGTTACCCCAAAATGTTCTTTAAAAAAATATTTATATAAAAACTCTTTCCGAGGCGCCAAACAGACCTTTGGAGTCATTCCATCCAGAACATTGTTTAGATACTGAAATCACTCAATTT
>NW_013844330.1:0-381 GCF_000517525.1 Limulus polyphemus
CTAAAAGGGTGGTTGGCCTTTGGAATGGGTTGCCTTCGGACGTTGTAGTGGCAGTAAATTTAAGTGAGTTTAAGAAAAAGCTTGATAAGTATATGAATGACAAGGGCTGGCTTTAAGATTTTTAAAAATTATTTTAATTTAGTTTAGAGGATGGAACAGCCAAGATGGACAAATAGATCTCATGCTGTCCAAAACGTTATGTTATGTTATTGAGAATAAATTGTGTTTTTGTTGTTGAACCATAATTGTAGCGACGTGTTCATTTTAGACCGTTACAAAATAAAGAACTTATAAGACAAAAATGTAGTTTTTATTTAATTAGACACTGAACTTTTCGCTTCTTTATAGCTTCTTCTAAAGCGTTCACTAAAACACAAACCG
>NW_013844331.1:0-384 GCF_000517525.1 Limulus polyphemus
GTGCCACATGTGGACGTACATTGTCGTGGAGAAGAACAATACCTTTCTGATTGATGAGTGAAGGGTGTTTCTGATGAAGGGCCTGAATTAAATGTTCCAGTTGCTGACTACAGATCTCTGCATTGACAGTTCACTGTGGATTAAGGAGTTCGAAATGAATTACTCCTTTGATGTCCCACCAAATGCAAAGCATCATTTTCTGTGGATGGAGTCCAGGTTTTGGGGTTGGAAGTGGTTTTTCTCCACAACTGAGCCATTGATTTTGGCATTTAATATTCGCATAGAGAATCCATTTTTAATCACCGGTGACAATTCTGTCCAAAAATGGTTCACACACATTACGTGACAGAAGAGATGAAGCAACGTTCACACGTTGGAAACCAT
>NW_013844332.1:0-384 GCF_000517525.1 Limulus polyphemus
TACCAGTTACATGCATTGTTACAAACTCAATGCAAGATTTCAAGATGATTCTTTTTCAGTAATGGCTTCTTTCTTGCCACTCGCCTGTACAGGCCAGCTTTGTGTAGAGACTGAGATGTTGTTGATGTATGAACACTGACTCCCATCTCAGACATGGAACTTTGCAAATGTTGGCATCCCTAACCAATTTCCTGCTTGCCCAGTTGCTTAATTTGAAAGGGTGATCTGATCTGGGTAGTCACTTAATGATGAACTTCACCGATAATCAGCAACTTTGAAAGTTTCTTGTAGCCTTCTCCTGATCTGTGCTTGCCTACCACTTGATCCCTGACTTGATTGGAAAGTTCCTTGGTCTTCATGATTGGTTTGTTGTATCAGTATGTG
>NW_013844333.1:0-383 GCF_000517525.1 Limulus polyphemus
GTCTAACTTTTGGCATGTGACAAGGCATGACTCTACACCAAGTACAGCGAACAAAGCGTTGACCTGTTTCGAAAAAGATTGTACCAAAAACACACCCTCTCGAACAAAAATGGTGTGTATGTGTGTTTTGACGAACAAATGCTCAAAGCAACTTATGTAGACAAGAATAACAACTCGACATGTTTGTCCGATCATACGTTACCTTCTCTGTTACTACTCGGGCATTTACTCAATAGCTACTCCATAAATTTAGACAATAACATGAATATAGAACAGTATGCAAACATTTTGTCCAAGATTGTGCACTAATCACAAAAATTTGAGGATAATGAGGTTCTGATATATATATATATATATACATATTAATTTGAAGAACAGGCCGG
>NW_013844334.1:0-384 GCF_000517525.1 Limulus polyphemus
AACAATCTTCTCTACATCACTAATAAACTTGAGGTTAACCAACCTGTTTTATTGTAATATTACTGAACAATTCTCTATAGATCACTAATAAACTTAAGGATTACCAACCTGTCTGCGTTGTAATATTACTGAACAATTCTTTGTAGATCATTAATAAACTTGAGGTTTAGCAACCTGTCTTTGTTGTAATATTACTGAACTATTCTCTATAGATATCTAATAAACTTGAGGATTAGCAACCTGTCTATATTCTAATATTACAGATCAATTCTCTGTAGATCTCTAATAAACTTGAGGATTAGCAGTTTTTCTGTGTTGTAATATTACTAAACAATTCTCTGTAGATCACTAATAAACTTGAGGTTTAGCACCCTATCTGTGTAT
>NW_013844335.1:0-384 GCF_000517525.1 Limulus polyphemus
CCGTAAACTTATCGGTATAACTGTTTGCCAGGTCGTCACTTTCCGGACAAGAATGCCATCTTCGATCTTCAACTGGTCCCATTGTGCCCAATTGTTCTTTGCCACAGGGCTTAAGCTAGACACCTTCTCCCAAGTAGGATGCAAAACATTTGCTTGTAGAAAATCAATTATTGTCTTCAAATATTGGTCTCTCTCCTGTTCTGCTTTAATATCTATACTTGGTTCCACTTCACCATCATCAACTCCTTCAGTCACTTTGACTTCAGCTTGATGACACCTGGTAACTTCAACCTCTCTCTTTTGCAGCAATGTCTGCAGTCATTCTTAGCAGGGTCTTCGGTTCAGTTCCATCGGCATTTACATGAGATTTTCCCTCTCTGTATT
>NW_013844336.1:0-383 GCF_000517525.1 Limulus polyphemus
AACCTCTTTAGACTTGTATTCAATATTTTTTATAGATACAACCTAAAATCCTACTTGCCCTACCACTAGCAACAGCACACTGCTTGGATGGCTTTAGAGACTGATCAACTGCTACACCAAGAACCCTTTCCTTCATAACATAATATAACATAACAATTTGAGAGATTTCAACCTCTATTCGTATGACAACCCTTCCATCCTAGGCACCATTCTAGTAACCCTTCTCTCAACCCTTTTAAATAATTTAATGTCTTTCATAAGGTAAGGAGCCCAAGACTGAACACAATATTCTAAATGTGACCTAACCAGTGACCTGTACAATGAAAATATAACCTTATTAGATTTGTATTCAATATTTTTAATAGATACAACCTAAAATCCTA
>NW_013844337.1:0-383 GCF_000517525.1 Limulus polyphemus
TTTAAAGTGACTATGGAAATTCTGTGTACTAAAAAGTTGTAACAAGAAAGAATAAACTGGTTTTAATTAAGAAAGAATTTGTATCGCTGAAGTTGTTCGGAAAGAATTTATACCGGAAATTAACAAACGAGCAGAGACGTAACAATACCAATAATTAACACTGCTCTGACACTCCTCAATCACTGAATGAAATGAAAACTAACTTAGTGCTACACTGTTTCTAGTACTTATAATATATCCTTCTTTCTAGATGGATTGTTAAGTATCTCGATCATTAATATTCACGAACATTATAGGTTTTCTAAAATTACTTGTTACGTCTCTGGTCGTTTGTTAATTTTCCGTAAAAAATCTTTCCGAAGAAACTTTAGCGATACAAGTCC
>NW_013844338.1:0-384 GCF_000517525.1 Limulus polyphemus
TGTTACCTATTGGGTCACCATGACAGTGCTAATAGTAATAGAAACACAGTTACATCCACAGTAAACACTACAACAAGTTACCTGTTGGGTCACCATGACAGTGCTAATAGTAATAGAAACACAGTTACATCCACAGTAAACACTACAACACGTTATCTGTTGGGTCACCATAACAGTGCTAATAATAATAGAAACACAGTTACATCCACAGTAAACACTACAACATGTTACCTATTGGGTCACCATGACAGTGGTAATAATAATAGAAACACAGTTACATCCACAGTAAACACTACAACAAGTTACCTGTTGGGTCACCATGACAGTGGTAATAATAATAGAAACACAGTTACATCCACAGTAAACACTACAACATGTTACCTA
>NW_013844339.1:0-384 GCF_000517525.1 Limulus polyphemus
ATGAAGTATAGCCTACTAGGTGTACTTACATAATTTGTAAACTATTTTGATATTTATGTCATCCAGTATTGTTCAAAGTCACATAGCTAGAGTAATGTTTCAAGCATGCAGAATAAATTTCTGTTATATCCTTAGTTTCGAAACTCATGTTTTATATGAGAAGCCAGTCACTTGTAGTATACATGGATTATAAATCAGATTGATAAAATACGTCTTAAGTTTACAAATAACAAATTTTATTAGTTTACAAAACTATACATATACTTAACTAGATCTTATACATGTAACATTCTGGTATTCATGGTTACATTATATGAACCTTTCGTGCTTTTGCTGCTGCAAATGTATCAATTAAACTATCAAAACTTGAGGAATTAAGTACAT
>NW_013844340.1:0-471 GCF_000517525.1 Limulus polyphemus
GGATGCCATAGTTGTAATGACAAAGTACAGGTTAACTCGATGTCATAGATGTAATGACACAGTACAAGTCAACTCGATGTTTTAGCTGTGATGACACAGTACAGACCAACTCGATGTCATAATTGTAATGATACAGTACAGGTCAACTCGATGTCATAGTTGTGGTGAAACAGTACAGGTCAACTTGATTTCCTAGTAGTGATGACACACTACAGGTCAACTTGATGTCATAGTTGTGATGCAACAGTACAGGTCAACTTGATGTCGTTGTTGTGATTACAGTACATGTCAACTTGATGTCATAGTTGTAATGAAACACTACAGGTCAACTTGATGTCATAGTTGTAATAACATAGTACCGGTCAACTCGATGTCTTAGTTGTGTTGTACTGTATCATTACAATTATGACATCGAGTTGATCTGTACTGTGTCATAAGTTTACGATGTCATAGTTTTGATGACACACTACA
>NW_013844341.1:0-383 GCF_000517525.1 Limulus polyphemus
ATACTGAGAATGTGGCTTTATTGATATATACTGAATTTACTCCTAGCGGGTAGACCTTAGTACTAGCTAGTATGGAGACTCGAGGCTGCTGTATTTCACTTAAAAATTTATCAACTAACAAACAAAACTAGTATGAGAATTGTGGCATTTGCTCTCTAGGTCTCCCCTCTTCCCTAATTTAGTTACCACCTCTCTGAGAAGTATGCAATTTAATGTAAATTGTTCATTATAATATTGTTATCACTCAGGCAAAGGATAATATTTATAGCCTTCAATCTTATATGGTTACAGAGCCATAAAATAAAAAATCAGACCCCTCTTGCCATGCCAATCTGCCACATTCACTCATTCACAAATTGCCAATAGTTCTCACTAATGTTTAA
>NW_013844342.1:0-384 GCF_000517525.1 Limulus polyphemus
ACAACAATAACGAATTAATATTGTTACGTCTCCGTTTGTTAATTGATTTTCCGTAACTTCGTTCCGACGAAACTTAAGCGACACAAGTTCTTTCTTAATAAAAACTGGTTTATTATTTCCGAATACAACTTTACTGATACACTCAACTTCAACAATCGCACTAAACAAACGCTATAACAACGAACTTGCTCAATAATACTTCTGACTGCAGGTCAATTACTCACTATCTATACACACATTAACTTCCTCGCGTTACGTTGTCCCCTCTCATATATATACCCGCCTACCCTATCTAGTAAATACTAGAGCATTCATGAAAAAACAAGATAGTTCTAGAAATAGAGGGCGCCACACCAGTCACGTGACCCTCGATGACGCAACACT
>NW_013844343.1:0-383 GCF_000517525.1 Limulus polyphemus
ATGTGATAGGAAAGCTGGACGGCCAAAGGTGCAACTTTGTCATAGATTCTGCATCTCAGCAAACCCTTGTGAGCATCAAGGTGTTAGATCATGAAGGAGTACCAGAAGCTGTACAGAAGCTCTGTGGAGTGACAGGACATTATACAAGGTTGTGGGGACCAGTGTGGGTAACTATTGAGCTCATGGGCATGAAGGACAGAGAGAAAGTATACTTGGCTGACATTGAAGACCAATGCATATTAGGATTGGACTATTTAATACCGAGGAAGTGTGTAGTTCACTTCAATAAAATGATGATTGGAAACAACAAAGGCCAATTTCCAGTAATTGTTGCTGCATCTGTTGATTAGCATGTCACAGCACTTAAGACAGCTACAATACCC
>NW_013844344.1:0-383 GCF_000517525.1 Limulus polyphemus
GTAACCCACAGCTCTGCCAATTTGTGCAGTTGGTGGGAGAACCATGTAACCCACAGATCTGCCAATTTGTGCAGTTGGTGGGAGAACCATGTAACCCACAGCTCTGCCAATTTGTACAGTTGGTGGGAGAACCATGCAACCTACATCTCTCCCAAATGGTATAGGTGGTAGGAGAACTATGCAACCTACAGCTTTGCCAATTGGTACAGGTGGTTAGAGAACCATGCAACCTACAGCTCTGCCAATTGGTACACGTGGTAGGAGAACCATGCAACCTACAGCTCTGCCAATTCGTACAGGTGGTAGGAGAACCATGCAACCTACAGCTCTGCCAATTCGTACAGGTGGTAGGAGAACCATGCAACCTACAGTTCTGTCAATTC
>NW_013844345.1:0-384 GCF_000517525.1 Limulus polyphemus
GTTGTGGTTATAATATACTTATAATTTAAGGACAGCAAGGGACCTGTTGGTTCATTTAGGCTGCCTCATCCACTATACAGAACTCTTAAAATAAAAATTAAATAAAACATTCAAATCCAGCTCTTATCATTCAAATATTTATTAAGCCTTTCCTTAAACTCCCATAAATGAACTGCATCTACCCCATCTGAAGGCCTAACAGTACCACCCTGTTAGAAAAATAAAGCTGTCTTAGCCAAAATGTATATTTTTGATTGCTGATTAACTGATTAAGTACAAAAAGATGATGCATCAACACACTTAATTCTTTTAACAATCTTAAACACCTCAGTCAGATCCCCCTCTAACTAATCTTTTTTAAAAAGAAAATATCAGATCTTAACC
>NW_013844346.1:0-870 GCF_000517525.1 Limulus polyphemus
TATTTTTTTTTTATAATTGATGATTGTGTCTTGTTCTCTTCAACATGTGAGACTAGCAAAAAGACGATGTATCCGCAGTCATCTCCAAAACCCAGCTAACATTTTAAATCCCATATTATAGTTTGTACCTTGGGGATCCTTTTGATTTAGCGTCTTCAGTTTCGTTGTTTGTTTGGGCCTGTTTTGTTCATTAAAATGTCGTTCATCACAAGTTTGGATTTGCTGTTTTTAACGCAGTCCTTCCTTTTGATTTTAATATTTGCTTAACTGTTCAAGTATTAATTTTCTCTATATACGTATATATCTTAACTCGTGCACATTTTATTATTCTCTTCACTCTTTTTTTGGCACAGAAAAATGTTTTTGTTAAAACACAAATGAAAGATAAATATCGTGTGTGCAAATTATCTTGTAGTGACGTAATATTTTTGAAGCAACAAAGGTATTCGAACAGCAAATACCAATGTATAACAAAGTACTTTCATATCTTAGGAATTCCACAAAAAAATTACTATTTTCACCCACTGAAAACAGTTTTTTGCCCTGCTCAAATGGCCGTACTTACTAAGATTTTAAGAGAATAATCGGGTTCTTGAATCTGAAGTTTGTGTTAGGAGTTGTAGGAAATGTTTTAGGTGTCTTCATGTCATTCTGTTGACTGAATTGTTTTGTTTTTGAATTTCGCGCAAAGCTACACGAGGGCTATCTGCGCTAGCCGTCCCTAATTTAGCAGTGTAAGACTAGAGGGAAGGCACCACCCACCGCCAACTCTTGGGCTACTCTTTTACCAACGAATAGTGGTATTGACTGTCACATTATAACGCCCCCACGGCTGAAAGGGCGAGCATGTTTGGTGAGACGGGGATTCGA
>NW_013844347.1:0-387 GCF_000517525.1 Limulus polyphemus
ATGACAAAACCTTGTCGAAACGTTGTACATTTGCTGTCATGTTAAACTTGTATTAAAGTTTTTCTTCATTACCCATTTAAGCCGTCTCCAGCCATTATTAAAGGTATACGTTTGTTCAAACATTTATGGTATTACATGCCAACTTTTATTATTACAGTGAAACAAACAGTCATTTCACAGTTTTTGCTCAACAACTTTAACAAAACAACACGTGCTCCAAGGTCGTTTCAGTTGAAACAAAATAGCTCGCAATGAGACGGATTCGTTTCTAGAGAATTTCTATAAAAAGAAACAGTTACATTGGCGGTTTGGAGTAAACGGACACAACGCACGAAAACAACGAAACTATACAAAAACTTCCATCACGTTGACCTCGTGCCATACACG
>NW_013844348.1:0-384 GCF_000517525.1 Limulus polyphemus
AACGTTCTACTTAGTGTACTTTAGTCAGCTAATGTTCTACTTAGTGTACTTTAGTCAGCTAACGTTCTACTTAGTGTACTTTAGTCAGATAACGTTCTACTTAGTGTACTTTAGTCAGCTAACGTTCTACTTAGTGTACTTTAGTCAGCTAACGTTCTACTTAGTGTACTTTAGTCAGCTAACGTTCTATTTAGTGTACTTTAGTCAGATAACGTTCTACTTAGTGTACTTTAGTCAGCTAACGTTCTACTTAGTGTACTTTAATCAGCTAACGTTCTACTTAGTGTACTTTAGTCAGCTAACGTTCTACTTAGTGTACTTTAGTCAGCTAACGTTCTACTTAGTGTTCTTTAGTCAGCTAACGTTCTACTTAGTGTACTTTAG
>NW_013844349.1:0-379 GCF_000517525.1 Limulus polyphemus
CATCTGACAGTTTCTGACTGTTATATACATCTGACAGTTTCTGACTGTTATATACATCTTACTGTTTCTGATTGTTATATACATCTTACCGTTTCTCACTGTTACATACATCTTACCGTTTCTCACTGTTACATACATCTTACCGTTTCTGACTGTTACATAAATCTTACCGTTTCTGACTGTTACATAAATCTTACTGTTTCTGACTGTTATATACATTTTACCGTTTCTGACTGTTATATACATCTGACAGTTTCTGACTGTTATATATATTTTACCGTTTCTGACTGTTATATACATCTTACCGTTTCTGACTGTTATACACATCTTACCGTTTCTGACTGTTACATAAATCTTACCGTTTCTGACTGTTACATAA
>NW_013844350.1:0-384 GCF_000517525.1 Limulus polyphemus
GTACCCCACTGCCAACTCTTCGGCTACTCTTGTCTCCAACAGTACCCCACTACCAACGCTTGGGCTACTCTTGTCTCCAACAGTACCCCACTGCCAACTCTTGGGCTACTCTTGTCTCCAATTGTACCCCATTGCCAACGCTTGGGCTACTCTTATTTGATCGAATAGTGAGATTTGACCTTCACCTTTATAGTGCTTCCACGGCCCCAAGTACGGACGAATTTGTGCGGCATAGAGGTGCGAACCAAGGATCTTCCTATTCACAGTTTAGATACATACAAACTAATAGACCACGCCCGTCCAGTCTTAGTTATAAATTATTCTCAAGTCATATTCTGTCATATTCTCAAGTCACGCCTGCTGTGTTGCATTTGTATTATTGTA
>NW_013844351.1:0-386 GCF_000517525.1 Limulus polyphemus
TAAAACTACCACAAAAATCGTAAAACTAATACTAGAAAATAAGAATTTTCTATGTAACTGCGCAAGATTGCCACGAACCTTCATAAAAAAATTCAAAAAGATTCGTCTAAATGGGACGAAGTACTGGTACAAAACGCAAAACCTTCCATAACTCCCTTAAAATGCACAGTGGAAGGTGAAACTTCGCATGATACTGTGTAACGAACTAGTGAATATACATACCAATTTGGTTAAGATCCATCAATTTAGTACCCTCTGGTAGCAAGAAATCGATAACAGAGCAACATCAAAAAGCTTCACTGCAGTACATATACTCTTTCAGGGAAGCCAATAAAGTAGTAACAAAAAAGGACCACAAAAATCGCAAAAGTGATAATACAAATCTA
>NW_013844352.1:0-382 GCF_000517525.1 Limulus polyphemus
ATTAATGGGAAAAGATGAGTTTCTTAACTATACCTAGTTCTACATTCTTTGTTTTGTGTTTCTATAGAGGGTATCTGTGATGAAGCCGCTGGCTAAACACAAGACGTTAATATATATAAATATATTTCAAGTAATATAAGGCTGTTTGGGGTGAGTGTATTCAGAAAAAGAGAAATCAGTTACGATATTGGAAGCTTTTAAAATTAATAATCCATTCGAGATAAAAAATAAAATAAAAAAATATATTTCGCATAATTGACGTATTTTAAATCGATTTTGATATCTTCTGTCTTTTGTTTTTCCAAGTCACTACTCCAGAAGACTTTTCATTCAATTCTGGTTAAGAATCCTTAAAGAACAAACTAAGAGGAACTGTGATAAA
>NW_013844353.1:0-384 GCF_000517525.1 Limulus polyphemus
TCTGTGATAACGTAGTTTAGTTTGCTAGCCGTCCCAAATTTAGCAGTGAAAGACTAGAGAGAAGGTAGTTAGTCTTCTTAACAGAGCTTGGCCCATCGAATGGATGAATGAAGATGGAAGACAGACTGACTTTTGACTGAAACTACCCTCAACTGTACGGGTCAAACAACATACTTCAATTTGCTTTCTAACAAAAGTTCAACGTAACTTGAATAAATAAGCTTGTTTGTTTGTTTGTTTTGGAATTCCGCGCAAAGCTACACGAGGGCTATCTGCGCTAGCCGTCCCTAATTTAGCAGTGTAAGACTAGAGGGAAGGCAGCTAGTCATCACCACCCACCGCCAACTCTTTTAACAACGAATAGTGGGATTTACCATCATATTA
>NW_013844354.1:0-384 GCF_000517525.1 Limulus polyphemus
GGGGTACTCTTTTACCAACGGATAGTGGGATTGACCGTCACATTATAACGCCCCCACGGCTGAAAGGGCGAGCATTTTTGGTGTGACGGGGATTCGAACTCGCGACCAGCAGAATGCGAGTCGATCTCCCTAACCACCAGGCCATGCCAGGCCCCAGCATATTTGAAAGCACCACGTGTTGTACTTGCGATCCACGTATGACATTCCGCTACGCTAACCACTAGATCACTCGAACTTGAGACCCTCACATTCCCAGGCTGGTATTCTAGATACTACAACCCTCTCTCGAGCTCAGCTCAAAGAAATATAAATCAAAATATAAAACTTTTTAAAACAATAGTCGGATTCTATCGTATTCTTATAGTACCGTATTATACCATATTC
>NW_013844355.1:0-384 GCF_000517525.1 Limulus polyphemus
ATAAAAAGACACAAGATTTAACGATACTGTGTACTGTCAATAAGAAGACACAAGATTTAACGATACTATGTACTGTCAATAAGAAGACACAAGATTTAACGATACTGTGTACTGTCAATAAGAAGACACAAGATTTAACGATACTATGTACTGTCAATAAGAAGACATAAGATTTAACGATACTGTGTACTGTCAATAAGAAGACACAAGATTTAACGATACTCTGTACTGTCAATAAGAAGACACAAGATTTAACGATACTGTGTGCTGTCAATAAGAAGACACAAGATTTAACGATACTGTGTACTGTCAATAAGGAGACACAAGATTTAACAATACTGTGTACTGTCCATAAGAAGACACATGATTTAACAATACTGTGTT
>NW_013844356.1:0-508 GCF_000517525.1 Limulus polyphemus
ATGGTATGATATCTGTTTGTTTATGTGCGTTGTGCCGTAGGATCTAAAGTATGATATCTTTTGTTTATGTGCGTTGTGCCGTAGGATCTAAAGTATGATATATGTTTGTTTATGCACGTTGTGCCGCAGGATCCAAGGTATGATATCATTTGTTTATGTGTGTTGTGCCGCAGGATCTACGGTATGATATCTGTTTGTTTATGCACGTTGTGCCGCAGGATCCAAGGTATGATATGATTTGTTTATGTGCGATGTGCCGCAGGATCTATGGTATGATATCTGTTTGTATATGCGAGTTGTGCCGTAGGATCTAAAGTATGATATCTGTTTGTTTATGTGCGTTGTGCCGTAGGATCTATGGTATGATATCTGTTTGTATATGCGAGTTGTGCCGTAGGATCTAAAGTATGATATCTTTTTGTTTATGTGCGTTGTGCCGTAGGATCTAAAGTATGATATCTGTTTGTTTATGTGCGTTGTGCCGTAGGATCTAAAGTATGATATCTGT
>NW_013844357.1:0-384 GCF_000517525.1 Limulus polyphemus
ACCTTGTGCAAATAAAAGAAACAGCCTTCCCTAATTTTAAAGAACGGATTTTGGTAGAAGGAAATCAGTTGGTGACAACCACCACCCAAAGTGGCTTCTCTTAACCGAATATTGGGATAAATAGTTGATCATATTTGCTTTTTGATATAATTTATGTAGTTGATGACCTATATCACAGAATGATTTTAGACAACGACTATAGTAACTCTTACCTCACCCAAGTTCTTTTGTTGTTGGCCAATAATGAATAGATTCAATATCAGATGGATCTTTGGGCACTCCCTCTCTGCTAACAACGTGTCCCAGGTAGAATATTCACAATAGAATAAATCATTACTTCATTCTGACTTCATTCACCTTCTGGTAGTCCGTTCAGAACCTTAT
>NW_013844358.1:0-384 GCF_000517525.1 Limulus polyphemus
AAAGTTGAAAACCACCTGGCTCCACTTAGGGCATCAAGAGTATCATCAATTCTTGGCAGTGGGTATGAGTCTTTTTCGGTTATACTGTTAAGAGCCCTGAAGTCCACACAGCAACGTTGGGTCCCATCCTTCTTCTGGACTAATACGACAGGAGCTGACCAGGGACTATCTGATTTTTCAACTATCCCTTTCTTGATTAGACCATCTATGACCTTCTCTATTTCTTGTCACTTCGCTGGAGCTATTCTCCTCGGAGGTATCTTTATTGGATGGTGATTGCCTGTGTTTATTCTGTGCTCTACAAGGTTTGTGCAGCCGAGGTCATGATCTCCTTTTGAAAAGACGTCAGCATAATTTGCCAAAAGTTCTTTTACCTGAAGAGAT
>NW_013844359.1:0-384 GCF_000517525.1 Limulus polyphemus
ACACTACTTTGTTATGTTTGTACAACTGATTAGTCCCATACAGACACTACATTATGTTTTTTACAACTGATTAGTCCCATAGAGACACTACTTTGTTATGTTTGTACAACTGATTAGTCCCATACAGACACTACTTTCTTATGTTTTGTACAACTGATTAGTCCCATACAGACACTACATTATGTTTGTACAACTGATTAGTCCCATAGAGACACTACTTTGTTATGTTTGTACAACTGATTAGTCCCATACAGACACTACATTATGTTTTTTACAACTGATTAGTCCCATAGAGACACTACTTTGTTATGTTTGTACAACTGATTAGTCCCATACAGACACTACTTTCTTATGTTTTGTACAACTGATTAGTCCCATACAGAC
>NW_013844360.1:0-383 GCF_000517525.1 Limulus polyphemus
GTAGGGTTATTACACATCTAGTTGCCGTATTCTAACACCTAGACATGTAGGGTTATTACACATCTAGTCACCGTATTCTAACACCTAGACATGTAGGGTTATTACACATCTGGTTGCCGTATTCTAACACCTAGACTTGTTACACATCTAGTCACCGTATTCTAACACCTAGACACATAGGGTTATTACACATCTAGTCGCCGTATTCTAACACCTAGACACGTAGGGTTATTACACATCTAGTCGCCGTATTCTAACACCTAGACACGTAGGGTTATTACACATCTAGTTGCCGTATTCTAACACCTAGACATGTAGGGTTATTACACATCTAGTTGCCGTATTCTAACACCTAGACATGTAGGGTTATTACACATCTAGTT
>NW_013844361.1:0-384 GCF_000517525.1 Limulus polyphemus
AAGCTATGAAAAGCTATGGTTACTGGTATTTGCACTTCGTGGAGGTACTGTAAAAATGTCGTGTTTCAAGCGTTACTATAACGGAGAGCTACGGAATTGATATTTTCACTTCATGGAAGCGCGGTAAAATGTATTCCAAACTATGAAAAGCTATGGTTACTGGCATTTGCACTTCGTGGAGGTACTGTAAAAATGTCGTGTTTCAAGCGTTACTATAACGGAGAGCTACGGAATTGATATTTTCATTTTGTGGAGGTACGGTAAAATGTCGTGTCTCAAGCGATACCACACGAAAAACAAGCTTATTTATGCAACAGAATACATTCGTTCTAATTCTATATATATATATATATATAAGAATACAGAAGTGACTGATTATATATT
>NW_013844362.1:0-384 GCF_000517525.1 Limulus polyphemus
ACTAACTTATCTAAACCACTAGAAGAAGCCAAGTTTAAAGAATAGTAGACTAACTTATCTGAACCATTAGAAGAAGCCAAGTTTAAAGAATAGTAGACTAACTTATCTAAACCACTAGAAGAAGCCAAGTTTAAAGAATAGTAGACTAACTTATCTAAACTACTAGAAGAAGCCAAGTTTAACGAATAGTAGACTAACTTATCTAAACCACTAGAAGAAGCCAAGTTTAAAGAATAGTAGACTAACTATTCTAAACCACTAGAAGAAGCCAAGTTTAAAGAATAGTAGACTAACTTATCTAAACCACTAGAAGAAGCCAAGTTTAAAGAATAGTAGACTAACTTATCTAAACTACTAGAAGAAGCCAAGTTTAACGAATAGTAG
>NW_013844363.1:0-384 GCF_000517525.1 Limulus polyphemus
GTCGTCAAGTAGTACCTATAGCAGTGGCCAATTTCTCTGAATATGAGCAGACACTTAAGGAAGGGGCATTGTTGGGTGTGTGCCAGGAGGTAGAGCCAGTCAATGTTAAAGCAAGGAATGCAACTGTGAAGAAAGGACACACACTTCCAGAATATTTGACTGACCTCTATAAGAAGAGCATAGTCCATTTGTCATCATCACAAGCTCTTCACGTAAAATAACTTTTGGCAAATTATGCTGACGTCTTTTCGAAAGGAGATCATGACCTTGGATGCACGAACCTGGTAGAGCACAGAATAAACACAGGCAACCACCGTCCAATAAAGATCCCTCCAAGGAGAATAGCTCCAGCAAAGCGACAAGAGATAGAGAAGATCATGGATG
>NW_013844364.1:0-383 GCF_000517525.1 Limulus polyphemus
ATCGAATTCCTGTGGATTCCTTCGTACTACATCACCCCTATTACTGACATTCATATCTGAGATGTGACTTCTAACAGGACTGACGATGTCTGCATTAGGGTTTAGCTGCGGGGTCTGGAAGGGGCTTCCTGTTGTCTGAGGCTGATTAGGTTGATGGCTAATATATCCTCCTTGTGTAAAAGACAGTAAATTATTCTTTAATGTATCTAATTCGTTTTGAAATTTACTAGTGTTTTCCATTTATACTTCTTGCCACTGTTGTTGACTTTCTTGTAGTTGCTGCTGACTTTCCCGCAACTGTTGGAGACTTTCTTCCTGTTTCCTTTCTTGTTTCAGCTGCCACTGCTGTAGTCTCTCTTCTTGTTTATTTTCTTTCTCCTCCC
>NW_013844365.1:0-384 GCF_000517525.1 Limulus polyphemus
AATCCCCATCTTGAAAGTTCCAACAGCTAGGTGTAAAATGCCAAGCACACACAGTGTCTATGTGACAGGAAAGCTAGATGGCCAAAGGTGCAACTTTGTCATAGACTCTACTTCTCAGCAAACCCTTGTGAGCATCAAGGTGTTAGATCATGAAGGAGTACCAGAAGCCATACAGAAGCTTTATGGTGTGACAGGACATTCTACAAGATTGTGGGGACCAGTGTGGGTGACTATTGCGCTCATGGGCATGAAAAACAGACAGAGAGTATACTTGGCTGACATTGAAGACTAATGCATATTAGGATTGGACTATCTACTACCAAGGAAGTTTGTAATTGATTTTGATAAAATGATGTTTGGGAACAACAAAGGGCAAGTTCCGGT
>NW_013844366.1:0-381 GCF_000517525.1 Limulus polyphemus
AACGTATACTCTGTACTGTCAATAAGAAGACACAAGATTTAACGGTACTGTGTACTGTCAATAAGAAGACACAAGATTTAACGATACTGTGAATTGTCAATAAGAGGACACAAGATTTAACGATACTGTGTACTGTCAATAAGAAGACACAATATTCAACGAAAATGTGTACTGTCAGTAAGAAACACAAGATCTAACAATAATGTGTCCTGTCAATAAGAAGACACACGATATTACGATACTGTGTACTGTCAATAAGAAGACACAATATTTAACGATACTGTGTACTGTCAAAAAGAAAACACAAGATTTAACGATACTGTGTACTGTCAATAAGAAGACACAATATTGAACGATAATGTGTACTGTCAGTAAGAAAAC
>NW_013844367.1:0-383 GCF_000517525.1 Limulus polyphemus
TTTCAGCGCTGAGTCCTTGTCATCTGTTATAAGAAGTTTGCTCCACCATTAGTGTGATACACCCCAATTTTAGATAAGTGCGTATATATATATATATATATATATATTACATCAGCATGGAGCTTCGTGCAACAAACATTCACTAATTTATCTTCTGATACTTCCGATATGCAACATCCACAAATAGTCACGTACTCACTATCAGGGGCACAGGAACGGTACTTCTATTCAAAGGTAATAGATAAAAAGAACTGTTTATTGTTTAACTGAATTTTTAAAGGTTTGTTTTTGTTTGTTTTTTGAATTTCGCGCAAAGCTACACGGGGGCTAACTGCACTAGCCGTCCCTAATTTAGCAGTGTAAGACTAGAGGGAAGGCAGCTA
>NW_013844368.1:0-383 GCF_000517525.1 Limulus polyphemus
ATTCTATATTTATTTTAATATCGAAGTTTTGAAATTTAATTTATATTTTGAAATGTACATAAATTATACTGTTAAATATATATATATATTGCGAAACTCCCACATATTCTCCAAAGTTGTAAAAGATTCTCGAGTAAAAATCAACAATATATTTATGTATTTAAACGCTTAAATGTAGCTCAGTATTGTTACATAATCTGAATTTTCTATAAACTCTCCACACACCTATAAATATAACCAACGCGCTGCGCCAAAAAAAAGAGTATCTGTTATAAGTTTGCTATAGTCAGTGTGCTATAAATTTCGGAAGCTATAACTGTGATTGTTATAACGCTTATCAATCGGAAACCTTCAGATATTTGACCAGGAGCATTTACAAAGTT
>NW_013844369.1:0-384 GCF_000517525.1 Limulus polyphemus
AAATGTGTTCATGAACAGCTCAACAATGCTCTTTATGTGTGGGCTGGAGTGCACATCTTAGACTTACCATGACAATTATTGTAAACCACGAATGTGTTTTGTAATTACGTTTTTCTACGAACCTGCTAATGGTTTTGGTGAAGAAAACATTTAAATGTTTAACTACATATGTTTTATCTTATCAAATTATATCTAATATTTTGAGGCAGTTATGATTCTTGTTTGTTTGTTTTTGAATTTCGCGCAAAGCTACGAAGTTATGTTAAACTTATATTAAAGTTTTTCTTCATTACCCATTCAAGCCGTCTCCGGCCATTATTAGTCTCAAAGTGAGTTCCTAGTCATCGAATTTGAATAGTGGGATTGACCATCACTTTATAACGC
>NW_013844370.1:0-384 GCF_000517525.1 Limulus polyphemus
AGTCAGAACAGTATTTCAACAATATAGTCAGAACGGTATTTCAAAAATATAAAGTCAGAACGGTATTTCAACAATATAAAGTCAGAACGGTATTTCAACAATATAAAGTCAGAACGGTATTTCAACAATATAAAGTCAGAACGGTATTTCAACAATATAAAGTCAGAACAGTATTGAACAATATAAAGTCAGAACGGTATTTGAACAATATAAAGTCAGAACGGTATTTGAACAATATAAAGTCAGAACGGTATTTGAACAATATAAAGTCAGAACGGTATTTGAACAATATAAAGTCAGAACAGTATTTCAACAATATAAAGTCAGAACAGTATTTCAACAATATAAAGTCAGAACAGTATTTCAACAATATAAAGTCAGAAC
>NW_013844371.1:0-383 GCF_000517525.1 Limulus polyphemus
TGATGATTCTGTTGACTGTCGAAAGCAGGATTCCCAAATTCTTTGAAATTTGCCGCTGACTTATTCCACCATCTGCTTGACCAACTATCCTTATTTCTTTATTTACTGTTCTGTGTTTTAGGAAAAATAACTTTAAGAACTTATTTCAAAATAGCAATAATCTATATACATACATATATGATAATTGAAATGTGATCGTATTTTACAAAATACTAGTCGACTAAAACACAGCCAAAACAAGCTACTTTGTACAGACCAAAGGTCACCTTTATGTTATTTGATACAGTA
The DNA here is from genome assembly GCF_000517525.1 of Limulus polyphemus. NCBI lineage: Eukaryota > Metazoa > Arthropoda > Merostomata > Xiphosura > Limulidae > Limulus > Limulus polyphemus. The sequence goes on from NW_013844371.1 coordinate 289, forward strand.
GCATGCGTGCACGTGAGCCTTGTTGTTGTAACTTTCTCTAACAAAATCTGACAATTCAAGAGAACCTTGAGTTCTAGGCATGTTGTAGCACAAGA
>NW_013844372.1:0-381 GCF_000517525.1 Limulus polyphemus
GCACCAAAACTGTGGTCAGGTGATCAGAAACAGGCGAAAAGACTAGCACCAAATCTGTGGTCAGGTGATGAGAAACAGGCGAAAAGAGCAGCACCAAAACTGTGGTCAGGTGATCGGAAACAGGCGAAAAGAGTAGCACCAAAACTGTAGTCAGGTGATCAGAAACAGGCGAAAAGAGCAGCACCAAAACTGTGGTCAGGTGATAAGAAACAGGCGAAAAGAGCAGCACCAAAACTGTGGTCAGGTGATCAGAAACAGGCGAAAAGACTAGCACCAAATCTGTGGTCAGGTGATGAGAAACAGGCGAAAAGAGCAGCACCAAAACTGTGGTCAGGTGATCGGAAACAGGCAAAAGAGGAGCACCAAAACTGTAGTCAGGTG
>NW_013844373.1:0-383 GCF_000517525.1 Limulus polyphemus
CAGGTCACAACATCATTATTTGTGTTTATAGTTGCAACACCAATATTTGCAGGTCACAACATCATTATTTGTGTTTATAGTTGCAACACCATTATTTGCAGGTCACAACATCATTATATGCAGGCCACAACATCATTATTTATGTTTATAGTTGCAACACCAATATTTGCAGGTCACAACATTATTATTTATGTTTATAGTTGCAACACCAATATTTGTAGGTCACAACATCATTATTTGTGTTTATAGTTGCAACACCAATATTTGCAGGTCACAACATCATTATTTGTGTTTATAGTTGCAACACCAATATTTGCACGTCACAACTATCATTATTTATGTTTATAGTTGCAACACCAATATTTGCAGTTCACAACATCATG
>NW_013844374.1:0-382 GCF_000517525.1 Limulus polyphemus
AAAGTCGGGTTTCCATCAAGTGAAAATGGTTGAAGCAGATAATTAAGGTTGCATTTAGTTATGGCCAAGGTATCTGGCAATACCGTGTGATGCCATTCGGGCTTAGCAATGCTCCAGCAACATTTGAGAGGCTGATGGAAAGAGTACTGGAAGGCCTACAATGGAGGATAGCTCTAGTGTACCTGGATGATGTCATTGTATTTGCAACCAGTTTTGATGAGGAAATGTCCTGGCTAGAGGAAGTATTCAAGCGTTTGAAAGCAGCAAACCTCAAACTCCATCCTAAGAAATGCCACTTGTTTCGGAAAGAGGTGCTTTACTTAGGTCACATTGTAAGTGAGCATGGTGTGCAAACTGATCCTGACAAGGTGAAAGCAGTGTG
>NW_013844375.1:0-383 GCF_000517525.1 Limulus polyphemus
CAATTTGTCGGAGAGTCCAACCAGCATCATGTAAAACTTTTATTGTCGAACTCTCAGCTCTACTGACAATTCTTATCGCTTTCTGTGCCGTGGCATGACAACAAAACTTAATATATAATGTTAAACACAGTTTTTATCAAGGTTTATTTGTGGAGTGCTATTAAATCGATTTCTTCCAGCTATATACCGGTACCATATGCTAGCTCCTTTCTATATAGTTAAGACACTGCATGGGGTAACGGGACAGTTATTTCAGACCCTAAATCTGATCAGTATGTTCATTCCAGCAGAACCCTTATGACATACCCATGGTACAGGTATATGGAAATTCTAAAGAATGATAAGTATTAATACCCTGGCTCATTCAACTGTCAACAGGGATC
>NW_013844376.1:0-458 GCF_000517525.1 Limulus polyphemus
ATAATAAGAGTAATAGTAAAACAGTCTTATGAACCTATTGGATTGTCGTCGATTTCTATCGTAATAATAAGAGTAATAGTAAAATAGTCTTATGGACCCACTGGATTATCATCGATTTATATCGTAATAATAACAGTAATATTATTCTATCGTAATAATAATAGTAAATGTTAAACAGTCTTATGGACCTACTGGGTTATCGTCGATTTCTATCGTAATAATAAGAGTAATAGTAAAACAGTCTTATAGACCTACTGGATAATCATCGATTTCTACCGTAATAATAAGAGTAATAGTAAAACAGTCTTATGGACCTACTGGATTATTATCGATTTCTATCGTAATAATAAGAGTAATAGTAAAACAGTCTTATGGACCTACTAGATTATCATCGATTTCAATCGTAATAATGACAGTAATAGTAAAACAGTCTTATGGACCTACTGAATTATCGTCCA
>NW_013844377.1:0-384 GCF_000517525.1 Limulus polyphemus
TGTGCCACTGGGGGAGGGGGGGGCACATGTTGTGCTAAAAGGGGACCCAAGCATAAGGGACGTGCTCCAATGGAAAGAGTAGCCATTGACATTGCTGGTCCTTTGCCTCAAACTCGTGCTGGAAACAAGTACATTTGTGTGGTGATGGATTATTTCACCTGAAGCATATGCAATACCAAATCAGGAAGCTACAACCGTAGCTTTGGCTATTAGTGATTTCTTCTTCAGATTTGGTATGCCATACGAACTGCATTCAGATCAAGGCCATAACTTTGAATCAGCTGTGTTTATGAATGATGCAAGTTGTTTGGCGTACAAAAGACCAGAACAATGCCACTCCACCAACAGTCTGATGGGATGGTAGAAAAGTACAACTGGACACTT
>NW_013844378.1:0-384 GCF_000517525.1 Limulus polyphemus
AGAAGACACAAGATTTAACGATACTGAGTACTGTCAATAAGAAGACACTAAGATTTAACAATAACTGTGTACTCTCAATTAGAAGACAAACGATTTAGCAATACTGTGTACTATCCATAAAAAGACACAAGATTTAACGATACTGTGTACTGTCAATAAGAAGAGACAATATTCGACGATAATGTGTACTGTCAGTAAGAAAACAGAAGATTTAACAACAATGTGTCCTGTCAATAAGAAGACACAAGATTTAACGATAAAGTGTACTGTCAGTAAGAAGACACAAATTCAACGATAATGTGTACTGTCAATAAGAAGACACAAGATTTAACGATACTGTGTACTGTCAATAAGAAGACACAAATTCAACGATAATGTGTACTG
>NW_013844379.1:0-426 GCF_000517525.1 Limulus polyphemus
CCCTTCACCGAACATGCTCATATTTTTAGACGTGAGGACGTTATAACGTAACGGCTAATCCAACTATTCAACTAGAGTGTTCCAACAGTTGACGATAGGTTGGGATGATTAGTTGCCATCCTTCTAGTCTATCACTTCTAAATTAGGGTTGACTAGCGCAAAATTTAATAAATCAACAAAATATACAATTACTATTACTGTTAACAGCGTCTTTTATTAGACTTTGTTACGTATATCATCTGCTTCGAAATATGGAAATTAAATTAAAGAGATATTTATTTTAAACATTCGAATGATGATAGAATAATTATCTAGCCTACTAACTTTATGGTTCAACACAGAACCCGATACGTCATATACTATTATACAGGAAAACATACGGGTAATTATTAAATGTAGTGTACGAAGTTCTGAGGCTACTGAACT
>NW_013844380.1:0-384 GCF_000517525.1 Limulus polyphemus
GGTACCACAAAACGACTGAAGAGGGCGATGCAAATCATCATATGTAATAGCTCGTTAAGTGAAAACGTAATTAATCTTTCACCTATCTGATAGACTTATGTAAAACTATAATGAACTCATTGTTTCTTTATGGCATCAGCCAATTCAGAAACAGTTTTTACTTTCCAATAGGTTACTATTGTTCCAAAGTAATTACCAACTTGCTTAAAAGAAACAGTCTTAACAACTCCTTTGTGTTTCTACTTCAATACACAATGTTTAACTTTAAGAAATACTAGACAATGTGTAGATGTGCCTGGCTCTAGCGATAATCCGCTTCAGAGAAGAACAATGGATCAATTTCACCTGATGTTGTTCCGGACCCTGAGAAGGTCTAATCACAGA
>NW_013844381.1:0-384 GCF_000517525.1 Limulus polyphemus
GTCCTTCTTACATTAGTATTTTTTCGACTTTGATAACGGTCCTTTTTAGTCCTTCTTAAACTAGATTTTTTCGACTTTAATAACGGTTTTTTTATTCCTTTTTACTTACACTGGATTTCTTCGACTTTGACAACGGTCTTTTTAGTCCTTCTTACATTAGATTTTTTTAAATACATAATGGTCTTTTTAGTCTTTTTTACACTAGATTTTGTCTTCTTTGATAACGGTCTTTTTAGTTCTTATTACTCTAGATTTTGTCGATTTTCATAACGATCTTTTTAGTCCTTCGTATACTAGATTTTTTCAATACATAACGGTCTTTTTAGTCCTTCTTACACTAGATTTTTTCGACTTTGATAACGGTCTTTTTAGTCTTTTTTACAC
>NW_013844382.1:0-384 GCF_000517525.1 Limulus polyphemus
TTCCAGACTAAAGTCAACAGAGGGTCAAAGAACGATACTAGCTATTGGATCCTATTTAATCCAGTCGGTCTTAAACAAACACATGTATATATGTTGTAAATATATGAGTTAATTAACACATTAGCTGCACACTAAAGTCAACAGTGGGTCATAGATCGATACCAGCTATTGGGTCCTATTTAATCCAGTCGGTGTTAAACAAACACATGTAGAGATGTTGTAAATATATGAGTTAATAAACACAATGGCTGCATACTATAGTCAACAGTGGGTCATAGAACGATAATTTTTATTGGATCTATTTAATCCATTCGGACTTGAGGAAACCAATGAAGATATGTTGTAAATAGATGAGTTAATAAACACATTGTCTGCAGAATAAAG
>NW_013844383.1:0-384 GCF_000517525.1 Limulus polyphemus
CTGCTGGCGACATGCTACTTTTAACACACCACCATTGTTTGTTTCCTTGGTTTGCTGGAAAAACGTAACACAAACTCAACATATTATATATTTTTGAAAAGCTCTGTCCATCGTCTATCATTTAGAAATTATTATATTGTTACGACAGCGGAAGTCACGTGATGCTCTGAGCATGCGCGCTGGAGTTTCTAGAAGGATCACGACTTATCGAGGAACCCCGCAAATGTCCCAGTATTTGCTAGAAGCCCTCTTTTTTAGTATATAAGCCTGGCAAAGAAAGACAGTGAGATAGACAGATAGATTGGAGAGATAGATAATCGAGTCAAGCGAACAGTAGGCACCGTAAGTAAAGTGTGTGACTCACTGTGATTTATAGCGTGCGTT
>NW_013844384.1:0-548 GCF_000517525.1 Limulus polyphemus
CGTTAAATCTTGTGTCTTCTTATTGACAGTACAGAGTATTGTTAAATCTTTTGTCTTCTTATTGACAGAACACGGTATTGTTAAATATTATGTCTTCTTATTAACAGAACACAGTATTGTTAAATATTATGTCTTCTTATTGACAGTACACAGTATTGTTAAATCTTTTGTATTCTTATTGATAGTACACAGTATTTATAAATCTTGTGTCTTCTTTTTGATAGAACACAATATTGTAAAATCTTGTGTCTTCTTATTGACAGTACACAGTATCGTTAAATCTTATGTCTTCTTATTGACAGTACACATTATCGTTAAATCATGTGTCTTCTTATTGACAGTACACAGTATCGATAAATCTTGTGTCTTTTATTGAGAGTACAGTAGTACACAGTATCGTTAAATCTTGTGTCTTCTTATTGACAGAACACAGTATCGTTAAATCTTGTGTCTTCTTATTGACAGTACACAGTATCGTTAAATCTTGTGTCTTTTTATGGATAGTACACACTATTGCTAAATCGTGTGTCTTCTTATTGAGATTACAC
>NW_013844385.1:0-382 GCF_000517525.1 Limulus polyphemus
GTAACTTACTGAATGTGTTGTTATGTTCTTTATTTAACAGTCAACACACTAGATCCAGTTTATGCCTTCAAGTTTAGACAATTCTACAAAGTAACTTACTGAATGTGTTATTATGTTCCTTATTTAACAGTCAACACAATAGAACCAGTTTATGGCTTCAAGTTTAGACAGTTCTACAAAGTAACTTACTGAATGTGTTATTATGTTCTTTATTTAACACTCAACACACTAGATCCAGTTTATGTTTTCAAGTTTAGATAGTTCTACAAAGTCACTTACTGAATGTGTTATGTTCTATATTTGACAGTCAACACATTAGATCCAGTTTATGTTTTCAAGTTTAGACAGTTCTACAAAGTAACTTACTGAATGTGTTATTATG
>NW_013844386.1:0-385 GCF_000517525.1 Limulus polyphemus
CGGGTTTGATCTGTAAAAAACGCATTTATGTTGAAGAACTTTACTTTAGCACAAAAAATTGTTTTATTTGTGTTACGGTTTATAAGATAATATCTTCAGGACACATGAAAGAAAAATGTGCGCTTGTTCACTAGAGTTGTTACAAGAAATGCGCTTAACACTTTGGGGCCATGGGTGCGTTAAAAGAGTAAAAATGAAAAAAAAGTAGCCCAAGAGTCTATCAGTTCAATATCTGGGGAAGCTATGCACAGATAGCCCTTGTGTAGCATTGTGAGAATTTCCGAACAAACAAACAACATGATATTGACAAAAAACAAAAATGTTAAAGTTTATTTCCAGCAGGAGTAACACAAGGAGAGAATACAAAAGAAAACTCAAAACACCG
>NW_013844387.1:0-625 GCF_000517525.1 Limulus polyphemus
ATCTTGAAAAGCAGTGGATAACAATGAATGTATAAAGGTAACCCCATTTCTGTCTCCTGGATTCGTTATATAACATATATGTTAACGACATACCATCCCCCTCTTTTTTTCCTTTTCATAAAACTTATCCTGGTGTAAGCACTTTAACGCGACCATCGGTAGAACCAGTGCCAGAATCAACTACATCAACATTAACAATAGTTGCTCCACCAAAACCGTTATTGCAATTTATAAAGCTTTCATTAGAACCCCTTTTCGAGTACGGTAACGCATGTTATATGACTAATAAAGAAACAGCAGAATACAGATTCTTCAAAATAGAGCAATCAAAATAGCTCATAGAACTTCCAAATTTCACTCCAACGGAATATCTCTATCCACTAGCCGAACTACCTTTCTCAAAAAACGCTTTATTAAACTCGCTACTCGTTATTACATATGTACATCAACAGGGAACACACAAACACAAGAATTTGCCTGATCGCGTCAACTGCAGCTTCTTCGGTCAGATATATTTCCCCATTAAACATGATCAATAACATCACGACTTAACACTTCATTTCCAGCTCTGGGCACTGAGCACCTATATTTATTCGGCACCTATTCAGTGAAAGAGGTTTTCTTC
>NW_013844388.1:0-386 GCF_000517525.1 Limulus polyphemus
ATATGCTAAGATATTGCTCATGTGATAAATCAATAAACCTCTTTCTATTTTTGGAAATGCTCCCTTATATACACTTACTTCTATATATATATGACATGAATAACCAATCAGAAGCTCAGAATGTCCCCCTAGTGGTTTTCTTAGCCTTTCTAACATTCCTTCTGCCATTTCTTTTTTTTGAATCAAGATTTCAATGAGGTAGATTGTGTCTTTAGTCTGCTCGAAATTTCATAATTTTTTTAGACTCGAATACAGCTGAGTTACTAAGCTGGATAAATTATAGTAGAATTCTATAGTATTGATGTAGTAATTTATGATTTTTTTAGTTATTCAAAAGTGTATATAAAAACCTAAAAAAAATATTTTGTTTCATATTCTCATCGTGC
>NW_013844389.1:0-381 GCF_000517525.1 Limulus polyphemus
CTTTATAGTACGTTGATTTGATTCAGAACGTACAAGACCTAATAAATGTTCCTTTACAGTAAGTTGATTTGATTCAGAACGTACAAGACCTAATAAATGTTCCTTTACAGTAAGTTGATTTGATTCAGAACGTACAAGACCTAATAAATGTTCATTTATAGTAAGCTAATTTGATTCAGAACGTACAAGACCTAATAAGTGTTCCTTTATAGTAAGTTGATTTGATTCAGAACGTACAAGACCTAATAAATGTTCCTTTATAGTAAGTTGATTTGATTCAGAAGGTACAAACCTAATAAATGTTCCTTTATAGTAGTTAATTTGATTCAGAACGTACAAGACCTAATAAGTGTTCCTTTATAGTAAGTTGATTTGATTCAG
>NW_013844390.1:0-384 GCF_000517525.1 Limulus polyphemus
AGGAAAAAGAAAAGAAACAAGAAGAGAGATTACAACAGCTATTAGAGGAGAAAGAACATAAACAAGAAGAGAGATTACAGCATTGGCAACTGGAATAAGAAAGGAAACAGGAAGAAAGTCAGCAGCAACTACAGGAAAGTAAACAACAGTGGCAAGAAGTACAAATGGAAAACATTAGTAAATTTAAAAGCGAATTAGATACATTAAAGGATGATCTTTGTCTTCTACACAAGGAGGATACATTAACCATCGACTTAATCAGCCCCAGACAATGGCAAGCCCCTTCCAGACCCCACAGCTAAACCCTAATGCAGTCATCTTCAGTCCTGTTAGAAGTCACATCCCAGATATGAATGACAGCAATAGGGGTGATCCAGTACAAAG
>NW_013844391.1:0-381 GCF_000517525.1 Limulus polyphemus
ACACAATATTCAACGATAATGTGTACTGTCAATAAGAAGACACAAGATTTAACGATACTGTGTACTGTCAATAAGAAGACACAAGATTTAACGATACTGTGTACTGTCAAAAAGAAGACACAAGATTTAACGATACTGTGTACTGTCAATAAGAAGACACTAGATTTAACGATACTGTGTACTGTCAATAATAAGACACAATATTCAACGATAATGTGTACTGTCAGTAAGAAAACACAAGATTTAACAATAATGTGTCCTGTCAATAAGAAGACACAAGATTTAACGATACTGTGTACTGTCAATAAGAAGACACAAGATTTAATTATACTGTTTACTATCAATAAGTAGACACACGATTTAACAATACTGTGTACTATC
>NW_013844392.1:0-641 GCF_000517525.1 Limulus polyphemus
TATCGTAGAATATTACTCTACGTTCACTTAACTAAGGAAAGAGACGAATGTGTTAGCAGTATCGTAGAATATTACTCTACGTTCACTTAAGTGAGGAAAGAAATGAATGTGTTAGCAGAATCGAAGAATATTACTTTACGTTCACTTAACTAAGAAAAGAGATGAATGTGTTAGCAGTATCGAAAAATATTACTTTACGTTCACTTAACTGAGGAAGCTGTAGAATTCGTTGGAATCCGCAAATATTACCCTTCATTCTTCAGAATTGGAAGACAAGAATTTGTTAGAATTAATCGAAGACATTAATTTACATTAACTTAACTGATGAAACAAAAGCATTAGTAGTATCACGAGATATTAATCTACGTTCACTTAACTGAGGAATTTAACAGAATTTGTTCGTATGATCAGAAGATATTACTCTACTTTCACTTAACTGAGGAAACAGGAGAATACCTAAATAATATCGTAAGATATTAATCTACTTTCACTTAACTGAGGAAACAGGAGAATACCTAAATAATATCGTAAGATATTAATCTACGTTCACTTAACTGAGGAAACAGGAGAATTCGTCAGTAGTATCGGAATATAATATTTTATATTCACTTAATAGAAGAAACAAGAGAGTCTGTTAATAC
>NW_013844393.1:0-384 GCF_000517525.1 Limulus polyphemus
CGATACACTCAACTTCAACAGTCGCGCTATAACAAACTATAATTCTCACGAGCTCGACTTCAACAATACGTCTCTCTCTGATTGCAGTTCAATTACTCATTACCTACACACCTTGTCACGTCACGCCGTGACCATCTTATATATACCAGTCCACCACCAATCTAGCAAATGCTAGAGCACTCCCGAAGGAACAGGCTAGTTCTAGAAAACGGGTGGCATGATACTAGTCACGTGATCTCGCTGACGCAGCAATATAAACTAAACAATCCACAGAGGTACTGCATAAATATACTATAAACTAAACAATCCACAGAGGTACTGCATAAATATACTATAAACTAAACAATCCACAGAGGTACTGTATAAATATACTATAAACTAAAC
>NW_013844394.1:0-383 GCF_000517525.1 Limulus polyphemus
TTTTACTTCTTTAGTTACTCTTCTATATTTTAAGAAAAATAAGTTTAAGAACTTGTTTCATAATAGCAATGATCTATATACATATATAATGTATAATAATTGAAATGTGACTATTTTACAAAATAGTAGTCTACTAAAACACAGCCATGACAGGTCACTTTGTACAGACCAAAGGTCTTATGTTATTTGATATTTTCACATGGGAAATCTTTATAATGTCCAGATAGTTATCAAATGTTTCTAAAGAAAAAAACTTTATATTTTTCTGTTATTTTCAGTAATGAATCTCTGTATGGGTGCAGTAGATTTGACCGATCTCATAACTACCATAAAAAATTAGGAAATAAATATAAATTATGCCTCTTTCATTCTAGAATGAACAC
>NW_013844395.1:0-939 GCF_000517525.1 Limulus polyphemus
TATCGTTAAATCTTGTGTCTTTTTATTGATAGTACACAGTATCGTTAAATCTTGTGTCTTTTTATTGATAGTACACAGTATTGTTAAATTTTGTGTCTTCTTATTGACAGTATACAGTATCGTTAAATCTTGTGTCTTCTTATTGACAGTACACAGTATCGTTAAATCTTGTGTCTTCTTATTGACAGTACACAGTATCGTTAAATCTTGTGTCTTTTTATTGATAGTACACAGTAATGTTAAATCTTGTGTCTTCCTATTGAGAGTACACAATTTTGTTAAATCTTATGTCTTCTTATTGACAGTACACAGTATCGTTAAATCTTGTGTCTTCTTATTGACAGTACACAGTATCGTTAAATCTTGTGTCTTCTTATTGACAGTACACAGTTTTGTTAAATCTTGCACAAGATTTAACATTACTGTGTACTATCAATAAGAAGACATCTTCTTATTGAAAAACACAAGATTTAACGATACTGTGTACTGTCAATAAGAAGACACAAGATTTAACAATACTGTGTACTTTCAATAAGAAGACACAAGATTTAACGGTTGTTAAATCTCTTGTCTTCTTATTGACAGTACACAGTATTGTTAAATCTTGTGTCTTCTTATTGACGGTACACAGTAACATTAAATCTTGTGTCTTCTTATTGATAGTACATATTATCGTTAAATCTTGTGTCTTTTTATTGATAGTACACAGTATTGTTAAATCGTGTGTCTTCCTATTGACAGTACACAGTATCGTTAAATCTTGTGTCTTCTTATTGACAGTACACGGTATTGTTAAATCTTGTGTGTTCTTATTGATAGTACACAGTATTGTTAAATCGTATGTCTTCTTATTGACAGTACACAGTATCGTTAAATCTTGTGTCTTTTTATTGATAGTACACAGTATCGTTAAATCTTGTGTCTTTTTATTGATAGTAC
>NW_013844396.1:0-383 GCF_000517525.1 Limulus polyphemus
ATAACAACTTTTATTAGTTTATAAAACTGTACATATACTTAATTAACTAGATCTTGTACAGGTAGCATTCTGGTACTCATCGTTACATTATATGAACCTTTCGTGCTTTTGCTGCTGCAAATGCGTCAGTTAAACTACCAAAATTTAAGGTATTAAGTACTTATTTTTCAATACTTGATATTGCCAAGTTACTAAGTCGTTCTTGAGTCATTGAGGTTTTCAAATATGGAAGAATTAATTTCAGCTTGCTGAAGGACCTTTCACAACTAGCAATAGAAACCCTAATTGTTAACAAAATCTGCAATGCAATTCTTAAATTTGGGAAAACATCTTCACCATATGAAATTATAAATGTTAGCAAATCAGTTGCAACCATTTGTTCA
>NW_013844397.1:0-384 GCF_000517525.1 Limulus polyphemus
GTAGCCCAAGAGTTGGCGGTGAGTGGTTTTCCCTCTAGTTTATCACTGATAAATTAGGGACAGCTAGCGCAGATAGCCCTCGAGTAGCTTTGCGCGAAATTCAAAACAAACCAAAACCAAACCATGGAGAAAACCGCAAGTAACAAGGACCCCTAAATATCATTATCCATAAAATGTGTCACATACTTATGATTTATATGTTAAGAAAAATGTTACATTTGGGCTATCTTTAATTATGATAAACGATTCCCTATAGAGCTTAATAACTAGAGGGTTAGTCCACAAAAGAACGCTGTCTGAGTGAAAAAAGAAAAAGTAACTTGGAGTATCTGTCTTAAATACATTACAGCCTTTTAGTTTCTCACTCAGTGTACAGTTCGTGTG
>NW_013844398.1:0-385 GCF_000517525.1 Limulus polyphemus
CGTTATAAGCATAATAATGTTGTATCTTGTTTATATATCCATAATAACAATATTAGTTCTTTTATGATTCTGAGCGCTATATGCACAATTATGTTGTATCTTGTTCATATATCCATAACAACAATATTAGTTCTTTTATGATTCTGAACGCTATAAGCATAATTATGTTGTATCTTGTTTATATATCCATAATAACAATATTAGTTCTTTTGTGGTTCTGAGCGCTATATGCACAATTATGTTGTATCTTGTTCATATATCCATAATAACGATATTAGTTCTTTTATGTTTCTGGACGCTATATGCACAATTATGTTGTATCTTGTTCGTATATCCATAATAACAATATTAGTTCTTTTATGGTTTTGAGCGATATAAGCATAAG
>NW_013844399.1:0-384 GCF_000517525.1 Limulus polyphemus
TTACTGACTCACAAAAAGTACAAACTCAAGATTGATATGACTAATCATACACTTTTATTTATACAGATGCTATAGAAGTTGTTAAGTACAAGCTAGAAGGTACAGATCAAGCTGTTAAGCATAAGCTAGTAGGTACAGATCAAGCTAGAGAAGCTGTTAAGCATAAGCTGGTAGGTACAGATCAAGATAGAGAAGTGAAGTACAAGCTAGAAGGTACAAATCAAGCTGTTAAGCATAAACTAGTAGGTACAGATCAAGATAGAGAAGCTGTTAAGTACAAGTTAGTAGGTACAGATCAAGATAGAGAAGCTGTTAAGTACAAGTTAGTAGGTACAGATCAAGCTAGAGAAGCTGTTAAGCATAAGCTAGTAGGTACAGATCAAG
>NW_013844400.1:0-384 GCF_000517525.1 Limulus polyphemus
CAGTAAGAAAACACAAGATTTAACAATAATGTGTCCTGTCAGTAAGAAAACACAAGATTTAACAATAATATGTCCTGTCAATAAGAAGTCACAATATTCAACGATAATGTGTACTGTTAATAAGAAGACACAAGTTTTAACGATACTGTGCACTCTCAATAAGAAAACAGACACTATTTAGCAATACTGTGTACTATCCATAAAAAGACACAATATTCAACGATAATGTGCACTGTCAGTAAGAAAACACAAGATTTAACAATAATGTGTCCTGTCAGTAAGAAAACACAAGATTTAACAATAATGTGTCCTGTCAATAAGAAGTCACAATATTCAACGATAATGTGTACTGTTGATAAGAAGACACAAGATTTAACGATACTC
>NW_013844401.1:0-384 GCF_000517525.1 Limulus polyphemus
GTTCTTATTGATAGTGCACAGTATTTATAAATCTTGTGTCTTCTTATTGACAGTACACAGTATTGTTAAATTATGTGTCTTCTTTTTGACAGTACACAGTTTTGTTAATTCGTGTGTCTTCTTATTGACAGTACACAGTATAGTTAAATCTTGTGTCTTCTTACTGACAGTACACAGTATATTTAAATCTTGTGTCTTTTTATTGATAGTACACAGTATTGTTAAATCGTGTGTCTTCTTATTGACAGTACACAGTATCGTTAAATCTTGTGTCTTTTTATTGAAGGTACACAGTATTGTTAAATCTTGTGTCTTCTTACTGACAGTACACAGTATCGTTAAATATTGTGTCTTCTTATTGACAGTACACAGTATCGTTAAATC
>NW_013844402.1:0-470 GCF_000517525.1 Limulus polyphemus
TTGTTAAAGGATGTGTTTGTACAAATAGAGTAGGTGTGGGAAGGTGTACCGTGTTGTTAAAGGATGTGTTTGTACAAATAGAGTACATGGGAAGGTGAACCGTGTTGTTAAATGATGTGTTTGTGAATAGGTGTGGGAAGGTGTAACGTATTGTTAAACGACGTGTTTGTACAAATAGAGTAGATGTAGGAAGGTATAACGTGTAGGTAAAGGATGTGTTTGTACAAATAGAGTATATGTGGGAAGATGTACCGTATTGTTAGATGATATGTTTGTTGTTACGTATTACAATTTCGAATGGTCTGAAACCGAGCTAAATGATACTTTAAATTTAGTAGTTAAATAAATGCCGATATGTATCCAATTTATGATATTTGCCAACAAGATTAACACACACAGTTTTCTTGTTTCTTAATACAAATATATTTTTAATGCACAAAAAATAATACAATTTACAATAATAGTTATTA
>NW_013844403.1:0-758 GCF_000517525.1 Limulus polyphemus
AAAACAAAGTAGACCCGTCGCTGTGTCTGTCTCTTGTTATATCATTCGCCCTGATGATCCTCTTTATTAGGAAAAAGGACTCGTTTGCACTGGATGTGGAAGGTGTATTGTAGTTGACATATTGTAACATGTTCTCCTGTGATTTCACTCAAAGATACTTACAAACAGATTCACTGTACCAGTAATGTGGAAAACAATCGAATTTCAAGTAATCAACCATGACTGATGGATATAAAACCCAAATTGTTGATGACATATTTGATATTTTCTTCGTATGCCTGCGAAATATAGACAAAACTTGTTAATGAAGTGCTTGTCATCCTCTCAAAACTATGACAAAAAGCCACCTATCGGGGGTTTAAAGAAACAAACTTCCCCCCCCCCCAGTAGCACAGCGGTATGTCTGCGGACTTACGACGCTAAAAATCCGGGTTTCGATATTTCCATACCCGTGGTGGGCAGAGCACAGATAGCCCATTGTGTAGCTTTGTGCTTAATTACAAATAAACTTCATTAAAAAAAGTATTTACAGAATAAATCGTTTGTAATTTACTTTGTTAAGTTCGTAGTTTTATTCTCGTAAACATGCATTTGTGTTATTTTTTCTAATTATTCAGATTCCCCCCCCCCATTTGAGACTCGTTTGTCAGGAATAATGTTGGAGTTAGACGTTTGTGACGTCACGCGTTAATAGGCCCATAAAACATAAAAACTGGGATTCTGGTTCAGTATTCCACGTATAATAGTTTATATGATTT
>NW_013844404.1:0-384 GCF_000517525.1 Limulus polyphemus
TCGCTCAAACCTCTCTGAGAGTTGACTTTTTCTGGCCTTGAATCCTGAAGACTGTACCAACCTTGGTACCTATGTGCTGAACTTAACATAGGATTCGAATTCAAGAGCTCTGGCCATTGCATCCTGCATAGTAGAGGGATGTGCTTGCTTCACTTGTATCTTCAGTTGTGGACTGTCCAAGGCGTCTACAAACTGATCCCTCAGCAACAACTTGAGGACATCGGGTGGTACAGTTGGGTAGGCCATACTTTCCAAGTCCTGTGCCAGCTCTTGCAGGCTCTCCCCTTCAGCACGGACTCTAGTCCTAAACCTAGCCCTGTAGACTTCAGACTGGTTTTGGGTTCCATACCTGAGTTCCAGAGCAGCTACCCGTGCTATATAGTT
>NW_013844405.1:0-384 GCF_000517525.1 Limulus polyphemus
CAAGTTAATACACGGGGTCTTTATGACCTAAAGGAAGTATTGAAGTTTGACATGCTATTTTAGTTATAACTGTATTTTATATAACAAGTGAATACACGAGGTCTTTATGACATCATGATGTAGTGTACTATGACATGCTGTTGTAATTATAACTGTATTTTCTATAACAAGTGAATACACGGGGTCTTCATGATTTTATGAATTGTTCAATGACGTGCTGTTGTAAATCTAACTGTATTTTATATAACAAGTGAATACACGGGGACTTTATGACCTTATGATGCATTTTACAATGACATGCTGTTTTAATTATAACTGTATTTTATATAACAAGTGAATACACGAGAACTTTATGACCATATGATGTAAGGTACAATGACATGA
>NW_013844406.1:0-384 GCF_000517525.1 Limulus polyphemus
AAACGTGTCACATGTGGTCGTGCATTGTCGTGGAGAAGAACACCTTTCCGATTGACGAGTGAAGGGCGTTTTTGAAGAAGGACTTGATTTAAACATTCCAGTTGCTGACTATGGGTCTCTGCATTGACAGTTCGCTGTGGATTAAGGAGTTTGAAATGAATTACTCCTTTGATGTCCCACCAAATACAAAGCATCACTTTCTGCAGATGGAGTCCAGGTTTTGGGGTCAGAAGTGGTATTTGTCTAGGACTGAGCCATTGTTTTTGGCGTTTAATATTCGTATAAAGAATCCATTTTTTCATCACCGGTGACAATTCAGTCCAAAAATGGTTCATGCTCATTACGTGCCAGAAGAGACGAAGCAACATCCACACTTTGGAAATG
>NW_013844407.1:0-380 GCF_000517525.1 Limulus polyphemus
GTAAAACATTCTTCAACTTGTTACTACTTTTAATCTATATAACACAAAGTGGTGAGTAAAGTGTTGACTTTGTAAAGATTCTACACCTTTACTTATTACACTTTTAATCTATATAACACAAAGTGTTGTGTAAAGTGTTGACTTTGTAAAACATTCTACACCGTTACTTGTTACACTTTTAATCTACATAACACAAAGTGGTGTGTAAAGTGTTAACTTTGTAAATATTCTACACCATTACTTGTTACACTTTTAATCTATATAACACAAAGTGGTGTGTAAAGTGTTAACTTTGTAAAACATCCTACACCATTACTTGTTACACTTTTAATCTATATAACACAAAGTGGTGTGTAAAATTTTAACTTTGTAAAACATTC
>NW_013844408.1:0-411 GCF_000517525.1 Limulus polyphemus
TGATACTGTGGAACGAACTAGTGAATTATACAAATCAAATTTGTTAAGATCCGTCAATCTAGAACCCTCTGATAGCAAGAAATCTATAACAGCGCAATATCAAAAAGCTTCACTGCAGTACACATACTCTTTCAGAAAGCCAATTGAGTAGTAAAAAAATGGACCAGAAAAGTCGCAGAAATGATAATACAAAACTAGAATTTTGCATGTAAATACGCAAGTACGCAGCGATCGTTCATAACAAAATTCGAGAAGATTCCTTTAAAACGAACGAAGTCCTGGTACAAAACGCAAAACCTGCTATAACTCTTTTAAAACGCATAGTAGGAAGGTGAAACTTCGCATGATACTGTGGAACGAACTAGTGAATATACAAATCAAATTTTGTTAAGATCCCTCAATCTAGAACCC
>NW_013844409.1:0-383 GCF_000517525.1 Limulus polyphemus
TTCTCCATCTACTGAGAGATAACTGAACTTCCAAGTATTTTTTCTCCATCTATTGACAGATAATTAAACTTCCAAGTATTTTTTCTCTATCTATTGAGAGATAATTAAACTTCCAAGTATTTTTTCTTAATTTTTTCTCCATCTATTGAGAGATAGCTGAACTTCAAAGTATTTGTTCTCCATCTATTGAGAGATAGCTGAACTTCAAAGTATTTGTTCTCCATCTATTGAGAGATAACTGACCTTCCAAGTTTTTTTTTCTTAATTTTTCCTAACATAGTTATCACAGCTGAAAGTAAACATAATCTATTTTTGGATTAGTTTGGAGGCCAGCGAAGTTGGAACGGTTCCTTCTGGACGGTACAAGTACCCCGGAGCACTGG
>NW_013844410.1:0-383 GCF_000517525.1 Limulus polyphemus
GGTCCAACACGCCAGTTGCCCCTCTGGGTTCTTTAATGATCTTAACCAGCGTAACGCAGCATGGTCTGTCCTTATGGTAAACCTGGTACCATAAAGGTAAGAATGGAAATATGTCAGACTCTTTACTATAGCAAGGAGTTCCCTCCGTGTTACACAGTAGATCCTGTAGGCCACCACATGTTCGTTTTCGCCTACTTTCTGAGACAATACTCCAATTCCGACATTACTAACATCACAATCCAGTATGTACGGCAGTGAGGGATCTGGAAGCTTTTAAAGTGGAGCTGAAACCAATTTTTCTTTTAATGTCTTGAAAGCATGCTGGCAAGAAACTGTACATTCATACTTCTGGTCTTTTTTAGCTAAATCATGTAGTGGAGCAG
>NW_013844411.1:0-492 GCF_000517525.1 Limulus polyphemus
ACAAGTTCAAGTTTAATGTAACATTAAAGGAGAATGACATGTCACAAGTCAAGTTTAAGTAACTTTACAGGAGAGTGACATGTGACAAGATAGGTTTATATAACTTTACAGTAGAGTTACATGTGAAAAGTTAGGTTTACTTAAATTTACAGGAGAATGACAAGTGACAAGTCAAGTTTAAGTAACTTTACAGGAAAATGACATGTGGCAAGTTTAGTTTATGTAACTTTACAGGAAAGTTACGTGTGACAAGTCAAGTTCATGTAACTTTACAGGAGAATGACATGTCACAAGTCAAGTTTAAGTAACTTTACAGGAGAGTGACATGTGACAAGATAGGTTTATATAACTTTACAGGAGAGTGACATGTGACAAGATAGGTTTATATAACTTTAGAGGAGAATGAAATGTGACAAGTCAAGTTTAAGTAACTTTACAGGAGAGTTCCGTGTGACAAGCAAGTTTAAGTAACTTTACAGGAGAATGACATGT
>NW_013844412.1:0-384 GCF_000517525.1 Limulus polyphemus
GTCCACCTTGTGTGAGTGTCTGTCTGCCTTTTCCACCTTGTGTGTGTTTGCTTTGTCCATCTCGTTGTTAGTAGCTGACAGACTGAACAAAGAAGAAATTATCAAAGTTCACTAACTAGTTTCACACTAAACAATAAAAGAATGTCACGAGAAGTTCACTAACAAGTTTCACAATAAACAAGAGTAGAATGTAATGAAAAATTCACAAACAAGTTTTACACTGAACAAGAGTAGTATGTCATGTGTAAGCCCAGGGACTAGTGTCAGATTAAGAAAAAGACTAACAAGTTTCACACTAAACAAGAGTAGAATGTAATGAAAAATTCACTAACAAGTTTCACACTGAACAAGAGTAGTATGTCATGTGTAAGCCCAGGGACTAGT
>NW_013844413.1:0-384 GCF_000517525.1 Limulus polyphemus
AGTAGGATACATGATAAAGATGACGGTGTTTAGTTGGGTAGGATACATGATAAAGATGACGGTGTTTAGTTGGGTAGGATACATGATAAAGACGATGGTGTTTAGTTCGGTTGGATACATGATAAAGATGATGGTGTTTAGTTGGGTAGGATACATGACAAAGATGATGGTGTTTAGTTGGGTAGAATACATGCTAAAGATGATGGTGTTTAGTTGGGTAGGATACATGATAAAGATGATGGTGTTTAGTTGGGTAGAATACATGATAAAGATGACGGTGTTTAGTTGGGTAGAATACATGATAAAGATGATGGTGTTTAGTTGGGTAGGATACATGATAAAGATGATGGTGTTTAGTTGGGTAGGATACATGATAAAGATGAC
>NW_013844414.1:0-382 GCF_000517525.1 Limulus polyphemus
GCGAATAAAACTGTATATCCAATTAAACATATCATTAACGAAAAATGCCACTATAGTGTAGGTGTTATACTATAGTATTCACTTCATATTCATGCTACTTGACAGAAGTTAATATAATAAAAATACACAATTCATGTGATCCTGGTGTTGTCAATGTAAACCTACATAAACAAAATAGGATTATAAGACGACTGTTGAAATTCGAGAAAACAAATAACAATCTTATGTAGTTCAGTATTGTTGCGGTGTTGTTTTCTTGTAAGCTGGCCCGGCATGACCAGGTGGTTAGGGCGCTCGTCTCGCAATCTGTGGGTCGCGGGTTCGAATCCCCGTCACATCAAACATGCTCGCCCTTTCAGCCGTGGGGGCGTTATAATGTGAC
>NW_013844415.1:0-757 GCF_000517525.1 Limulus polyphemus
AATCTTGTTCACTTATTTCGTGGTACTCTTGTTCACTGATTCTGTGGTACTCTTGTTCACTGATTCTGTGGTACTCTTGTTCACCGATTCTGTGGTACTTTTGTTTACTGATTCTGTGGTACTCTTGTTCACTGATTTTGTGGTACTATTGTTTACTGATTCTGTGGTACTCTTGTTCACTGATTCTGTGGTACTCTTGTTCACCGATTCTGTGGTACTTTTGTTTACTGATTCTGTGGTACTCTTGTTCACTGATTTTGTGGTACTATTGTTTACTGATTCTGTGGTACTATTGTTCACTGATTCTGTGGTACTCTTGTTCACTGATTCTGTGGTACTCTTGTTCACCGATTCTGTGGTACTTTTGTTTACTGATTCTGTGGTACTCTTGTTCACTGATTCTGTGGTACTCTTGTTTACTGATTCTGTGGTACTATTGTTCACTGATTCTGTGGTACTCTTGTTCATTGATTCTGTGGTAATCTTGTTCACTTATTTCGTGGTACTCTTGTTCACTGATTCTGTGGTACTCTTGTTCACTGATTCTGTGGTCCTCTTGTTTACTGATTCTGTGGTACTATTGTTCACTGATTCTGTGGTACTCTTGTTTACTGATTCTGTGGTACTCTTGGTCACCGCTTCTGTGGTACTCTTGTTCACTTATTCTGTGGTACTCTTTTCACCGATTCTGTGGTACTCTTGTTCACTGATTCTGTGGTACTCCTGGTTACTGATTCTGTGGTACTCTTGGTCACTG
>NW_013844416.1:0-384 GCF_000517525.1 Limulus polyphemus
AGTCGGTTTATCTAGAGCTTCTTACAGTTTACTACTGCTATAATAGATGTCAGTTTATCTAGAGCTTAAACAGTTTACTACTGCTATAATAGTCAGTTTATCTAGAGCTTCTTACAGTTTACTACTGCTATAATAGATAGTTTATCTAAAGCTTCTAACAGTTTACCACTGCTATAATAGATAGTCTGTTTATCTAGAGCTTCTAACAGTTTTACCACTGCTATAATAGATGTCAGTCAGTTTATCTAGAGCTTCTAACAGTTTACTACTGCTATAATAGATGTCAGTCAGTTTATCTATAGCTTCTTACAGTTTACCACTGCTATAATAGACGTCAGTTTATCTAGAGCTTCTTACAGTTTACTACTGCTATAATAGATAGTC
>NW_013844417.1:0-383 GCF_000517525.1 Limulus polyphemus
GAAAGCAGTATATCTAGCAACGAGCTTGAAGGGACAACCACTGGAAATACTTGGACAGTTGTCAGCAAACAACAGGCACAACTATAGAGCACTGGTAGCTGCTCTAGAACTCAGGTATGGAACCCAAAATCAGTCTGAAGTCTACAGGGCTAGGTTTAGGACGAGAGTCCATACTAAAGGGGAGAGCCTGCAAGAGCTGGCACAGGATTTGGAAAGTATGGTACATAAGGCCTACCCAACTGCACCACCCGATGTCCTCAAGTTGTTGCTGTAGGATCAGTTTGTAGATGGCTTAGACAGTCCACAACTGAAGACACAATTAAAGTAAGCATACCCCTCTACTGTGCAGGATGCAATGGACAGAGCTCTTGAATTCGAATCGT
>NW_013844418.1:0-384 GCF_000517525.1 Limulus polyphemus
GACAATAATTACATAGATCCTATAACAATAGCCATATAGATAATATGGCAATAATTACATAGATACTATAAAATTAACCATATAGATAGTATAATACTAACCATATAGATATTATAATAATAACCATATAGATATTATAACAATAACCATATAGATATTATAACAATAACCACATAGATATTATAATAATAACCATTTATATATTATGATAATTACCCAATAGATACTATAATAATAATAACCATATAGATATTATAACAATAACCATATAGATATTATAATAATAACCATATAGATACTATAACAATATTCATATAGATACTATAATAATTACCACATAGATATTATAACAATAACCATATAAATGCTATGACAATAATTACA
>NW_013844419.1:0-605 GCF_000517525.1 Limulus polyphemus
CTTGACTACAGTCGCCAGTTGGATGTTCTTTAACCACCAACGTCGTTTCTTTGTGGTCACGTGACTGGACTACAGTCATCACTTGGATGTTGTTTAACCACCAACGTCGTTTCTTTGTGGTCACGTGACTGGACTACAGTCGCCACTTGGATGTTGCTTAACCACCAACGTCGTTTCTTTGTGGTCACGTGACTTGACTAAAGTCACCACTTGGATGTTCTTTAACCATCAACGTCGTTTCTTTGTGGTCACGTGACTTGACTAAAGTCACCACTTGGATGTTCTTTAACCATCAACGTCGTTTCTTTGTGGTCACGTGACTTGACTACAGTCACCACTTGGATGTTCTTTAATCATCAACCTCGTTTCTTTGTGGTCACGTGATTTGACTACAGTCACCACTTGGATGTTCTTTAACCACCAACGTCGTTTCTTTGTGGTCACGTGACTTGACTAAAGTCACCACTTGGACTAGTTTATAGTGAAACAAAGTATGTTATTGTTTGTTTCTTACCTCTACTCATGAAACTTTGTTATGTGTTTCATCTCGTTTCACTATAAACCAGTCCAATGAAAGTATGTTATTGTTTGTTTCTTACCTCTAC
>NW_013844420.1:0-383 GCF_000517525.1 Limulus polyphemus
CGTTAAATCTTGTGTCTTCTTATTGACAGTACATAGTATCGTTAAATCTTGTGTCTTTTTATTGATAGTACACAGTATTGCTAAATCGTGTGTCTTCTTATTGACAGTACACAGTATCGTTAAATCTTGTGTCTTATTATTGAAAGTACACAGGATCGTTAAATCTTGTGTTTTCTTATTGACAGTACACAATATCGTTAAATCTTGTGTCTTCTTATTGACAGTACACAGTATCGTTAAATCGTGTGTCTTCTTATTGACAGTACACAGTATCGTTAAATCTTGTGTCTTCTTATTGACAGTACACAGTATTGTTAAATCTTGTGTCTTCTTATTGACAGGACACATTATTGTTAAATCTTATGTTTTCTTAATTCAGTACA
>NW_013844421.1:0-378 GCF_000517525.1 Limulus polyphemus
AAGGAACGAGTAATATTAGTTCACAACGGGCAACAATGTTTATGTCAAAAGGAACAAGTAATATCAGTTCACAACGTTAAAAGGAACGAGTAATATCAGTTCACAACGGGCAAGAATGTTTATGTCAAAAGGAACAAGTAATATCAGTTCACAACAGGCAACAATGTTTATGTTAAAAGGAACGAGTAATATCAGTTCACAACGGGCAACAATGTTTATGTCAAAAGGAACAAGTAATATCAGTTCACAACGTTAAAAGGAACGAGTAATATCAGTTCACAACGGGCAACAATGTTTATGTCAAAAGGAACAAGTAATATCAGTTCACAACAGGCAACAATGTTTATGTTAAAAGGAACGAGTAATATCAGTTCACAA
>NW_013844422.1:0-384 GCF_000517525.1 Limulus polyphemus
GATTATTTATTGTGATGAAACTCTTGTACTGATGTAGGTTAATTATTGTGATGAAACATTTGTACTGATGTAGGTTATTTATTGTGATGAAACACTTGTAGTGATGTAGGTTAATTATTGTGATGAAACATTTGTACTGATGTAGGTTAATTATTGTGATGAAACACTTGTACTGATGTAGATTATTTATTGTGATGAAACTCTTGTACTGATGTAGGTTAATTATCGTGATGAAACACTTGTACTGACGTAGGTTAATTATTGTGATAAAACACTTGTACTGATGTAGGTTAATTATTGTGATGAAACATTTGTACTGACGTAGGTTAATTATTGTGATAAAACATTTGTACTGACGTAGGTTAGTTATTGTAATGAAACACT
>NW_013844423.1:0-1075 GCF_000517525.1 Limulus polyphemus
CATCTTTAGCCTTACTTGGTACAACTACTCCATAAACACATAGGTGTAACGTTGGGTACAGAATTTATAACCACCATACTCATCTTTAGCCTTACTTGGTACAACTACTCTATGAACACCTAGGTGTAGCTCTAGATTACGAATTTATAACCACCATATTCATCTTAGCCTTACTTGGTAAAACTACTCCACGAACACCTAGGTGTAACTCTGGTTACCGAATTGATAATCACCATACCCATCTTTAGCCTTATTTGGTTCAACTACTCCATGTACACCTAGGTGTATCGTTGGGTTCAGAATTTATAACCACCATACTATCTTTAGCCTTACTTGGTACAACTACTACAAGAACATATAGGCGTAACTCTTGTTACTGAATGTTTATAACCACCATATTCATCTTTAGCCTTATTTGGTACAACTACTCCATAAACACCTAGGTGTAACTATAGTTACCGAATTTATAACCACCATACTCATCTTTAGCCTTACTTGGTACAACTACTCCATAAACACCTAGGTGTAACTATTTATAAATTCGGTAACTGGTTTAAATTCGGTATCTAGAGTTACACCTAGGTGTTTATGGAGTAGTTGTACCAAATAACGCTAAAGGTGAGTATGGTGGTTATAAATTCGGTAACTATAGTTACACCTCGGTGTTCATGGAGTAGTTATACCATGTAAGGCTAAAGATGAGTATGATGGAAAGATGAATATGGTAAGCCTTACTTGGTACAACTACTCCACGAACACCTAGGTGTAACTCTAGTTACCGAATTTATAACCATCATACTCATCTTTCGCCTTACTTGGTACAACTATTCCACGAACACCTAGGTTTAACTCTAGTTACCGAATTTATAATCACCATACTTATCTTTAGCCTTACTCGGTACAACTACTCCATGTACACCTAAGTGTAACTTTGGGTACAGAATTTATAATCACCATACTCATCTTTAGCCTTACTTCGTACAACTACTCCATGAACACTTAGGTGTAACTCTAGTTACCGAATTTAAAACCACCATACTCATCTTTAGCGTTATTTGGTACAACAAGTCCACGA
>NW_013844424.1:0-381 GCF_000517525.1 Limulus polyphemus
GGTTTAAGACAAGCTCGAGCTTTTCCTACTCCAGATATAAGTGGTTCAAGAGATACTCGTACGTTTCCTACTCCAGATATAAGTGGTTCAAAGTTACTTACTCCAGATATCAGTGATTCAAGAGATACTCGATCTTTTCTTACTCCAGATATAAGTGATTTAAGAGATACTCGTACGTTTCCTACTCCAGATATAAGTGGTTTAAGACAAGCTCGAACTTTTCCTACTCCAGATATAAGTGGTTTAAGACAAGCTCGATCTTTTCTTACTCCAGATATAAGTGGTTCAAAGTTACTTACTCCAGATATAAGTGGTTCAAAGTTACTTACTCCAGATATAAGTGGTTCAAAGTTACTTACTCCAGATATCAGTGGTTCAAGA
>NW_013844425.1:0-384 GCF_000517525.1 Limulus polyphemus
TATTACCATTATAAACAAGCAGCAACTACCTATATCTGGTTGTTGAATGTGTATCTAATTAATCTATTAACATTATAAACAAACAGCAACTACCTATATCTGGTTGTTAGATGTGTATCTAATTAATCTATTACCATTATAAACAAGCAGCAACTACCTATATCTGGTTGTTAGATGTGTATCTAATTAATCTATTACCATTATAAACAAGCAGCAACTACCTATATCTGGTTGTTGAATGTGTATCTAATTAATATATTAACATTATAAACAAACAGCAACTACCTATATCTGGTTGTTGAATGTGTATCTAATTAATATATTACCATTATAAACAAGCAGCAACTACCTATATCTGGTTGTTAGATGTGTATCTAATTAATC
>NW_013844426.1:0-384 GCF_000517525.1 Limulus polyphemus
TTATAACATGAAAACATAAATGTTTAGACAAAAATAGCTTAACTCTCATAAAATTATACATTTATATATTTTTATTATAATGACCTATCACCCGTGCCTAGTTAACAATACAGAAGTTACAACATCTCGGCTCATGTGCACTCATGTTACCATATCAAATAATATAAAACTGGACTTTGGTCTGTACAAAGTAACTTGTCTTGGCTGTGTTTTAGTCGGCTAGTATTTTGTAAAATACAGTCACGTTTCAATTATTATACATTATATATGTATATAGATTATTGTTATTTTGAAATAAGTTCTTAAAGTTATTTTTCCTAAAACATAGAACAGTAAATAAAGAAGTAAAGCAAACAATTATCTCTTCTAGTTATGACCTTTGTA
>NW_013844427.1:0-383 GCF_000517525.1 Limulus polyphemus
GTCGTCAAAAATTAATGTCGCTTTTCTTTAGATGTAAAAACCCGAACAACTTATATATCAAAACAAACTATTTATTAAATGAAATAGTCTCCATTCTTATCGATGATGCTTTTCCATCTTACAATCAGGTTGTTAATGCCCTGATTAAAGAAATCACTCACATTGAAGTAAAAAACATGTCGATGTCCTTTTTAACACCTTCTACATTTTCATACGTTTTCCCATTAAGATGGTGTTGCAGCGAACGAAAAAGGTGGTAATCTGATGGTGCCATATCTGGAGTATATGATGGGTGGGGGAGAACTTCCCTACCCAACTCCATAATCTTCTGTTGCGTCATACGTGCCACATGTGGACGTGCATTGACGTGAAGAGAAAGAGCA
>NW_013844428.1:0-385 GCF_000517525.1 Limulus polyphemus
GTCTTCTTATTGACAGGACACATTATTGTTAAATCTTGTGTTTTCTTACTGACAGTACACATTATCGTTAGAATATTGTGTCTTCTTATTGACAGTACACAGTATCGTTAAATCTTGTGTCTTCTTATTGACAGACACAGTATCGTTAAATCTTGTGTCTTCTTATTGACAGTACACAGTATCGTTAAATCTTGTATCTTCTTATTGACAGTACACAGTATCGTTAAATATTGTGTATTCTTATTGACAGTACACAGTATTGTTAAATCTTGTGTCTTCTTATTGACAGGACACAGTATCGTTAAATCTTGTTTCTTCTTATTGACAGTACACAGTATCGTTAAATCTTGTATCTTCTTATTGACAGGACACATTATTGTTAAAT
>NW_013844429.1:0-623 GCF_000517525.1 Limulus polyphemus
TACGATATATTAATGACCATTTTAGTTCTGTTCATCTGACATCATTACATTTGTATCTCACTCAGTATGATATATTAATGACCATTTTAGTTCTGTTTATCTGACATCATTACATTTGTATCTCACTCGGTACGATATATTAAAAACCATTTTAGTTCTGTTCATCTGACATCATTACATTTGTATCTCACTCGGTACGATATATTAATGACCATTTTTGTTCTGTTCATCTGACATCATCATTAAATTTGTATCTTACTCAGTACGATATATTAATGACCATTTTAGTTCTGTTCATCCGACATCATTACATTTGTATCTCACTCAGTACGATATATTAATGACCATTTTAATTCTGTTCATCTGACATCATTACATTTGTATCTCACTCAGTATGATATATTAATGACCATTTTAGTTCTGTTCATTTGATATCATTAAATTTGTATCTCACTCAGTACGATATATTAATGACCATTTTAATTCTGTTCATCTGACATCATTACATTTGTATCTCACTCAGTACGATATATGAATGACCATTTTAGTTCTGTTCATCTGACATCATTACATTTGTATCTCACTCAGTATGATATATTAATGACCATTTTAGTTCTGTTCAT
>NW_013844430.1:0-381 GCF_000517525.1 Limulus polyphemus
TATCAATAAGAACACACAAGATTTTACAATACTGTGTACTGTCAATAAGAAGACATAATATTCAACGATAATGTGTACTTTCAATAAGAAAACACAAGATTTAACAATAATGTGTCCTGTCAATAAGAAGAAACAAGATTTAACAATACTGTGTACTGTCAATAAGAATACACAAGATTTAACGATACTGTGTGCTGTCAATAAGAAGACACAAGATTTAACGATACTGTGTACTGTCAATAAGAAGACACAAGATTTAACGATACTGTGTGCTGTCAATAAGAAGACACAAGATTTAACGATACTGTGTAGTTTCAATAAGAAGAAACAAGATTTAACAAAACTGTGTACTGTCAATAAAAGACACAATATTTAACGATA
>NW_013844431.1:0-384 GCF_000517525.1 Limulus polyphemus
ATTTACTTTAACACTTTTATAATACTGTCGATAAGCAAGGACGGATTTGTTTTATTTTCTGTTTCTCGCTATTGGAATTAAAGGTTCACGCTGGAGGGTCCGATCTAATCTTGATAGGTATTTAGGTTTAATAAGCCAGGGGTGGTCAGAATTAAAGTTATTTCTCTACGCATCTTTTTTGGTTGGATGGTAATTTTTGGTGTTCTTGTATTAAAAGTTATAAATGACAAATTGAGTGTGTGTATTCTTCGCTCAGGTTATTAGGTTTGGTTTGGTTTTGAATTTCGCGCAAAGCTACACGAGGACTATCAGTGCTAACCATCCCTAATTTAGCAGTGAAAGACTAGAGGGAAGGCAGCTAGTCATCACCACCCACCGCCAACT
>NW_013844432.1:0-384 GCF_000517525.1 Limulus polyphemus
TCTTGTGTCTTCTTATTCACAGTACACAATATCGTTAAATCTTGTGTCTTCTTATTTACAGTACACAGTATCGTTAAATCTTGTGTCTTTTTATTGACAGTACACAGTATCATTAAATGTTGTGTCTTCTTATTGACAGTACACAGTATCGATAAATCTTGTGTCTTTTTATTGATAGTACACAGTATTGTTAAATCTTGTGTCTTCTTATTGACAGTACACAGTATTTTTAAATCTAGTGTCTTCCTATTGACAGTACACAGTATCGTTAAATCTTGTGTCTTCTTATTGACAGTACACAGTATCGTTTAATCTTGTGTCTTTTTATTGATAGTACACAGTATCGTTAAATCTTGTGTCTTTTTATTGATAGTACACAGTATT
>NW_013844433.1:0-951 GCF_000517525.1 Limulus polyphemus
AACAAGAAGAGAGATTACAACAGTTGTTGGAGGAAAAAGAAAATAAACAAGAAGAACGAGAAAAGAAACAAGAAGAGAGATTACAACAGTTGTTGGAGGAAAAAGAAAGGAAACAGGAAGAAAGTCTCCAACAGTTGCAGGAAAGCCAGCAGCAACTACAAGAAAGTCAGCAGCAACTACAGGAAAATCAACAACAATGGCAAGAGGTACAAATCGAAAACATCAGTAAATTTAAAAGCGAATTTGATACGTTAAAGAACGATTTGTTGTGTGTTACACAAGGAGGATACATTGACCATCGACTTAATCAGCCCAGACAATGGCATGCCCCTTACGGAGCCCGCAGCTAAACCCTAATACAGACGTATTCAGTCCAGTGGTTGTCCCTTCAAGCTCGTTGCCAGATATACAACTTTCTGCTTCTCTGTCCATCCATTCATCTCTGCCAGTAGCTCAAATTGTGCTCTATATGCTTCCCACGGTGCCTTCCCATCGAATTCCTGTGGCTTCCTTCGCACTGGATCACTCCTATTACTGACATTCATATCTGGGATGTGACTTCTAACGAAATACTTGGACAGTTGACAGCAGCCAACAGACACAACTATAGAGCACTGGTAGAGGCTCTGGAACTCAGGTACGGAACCCAGAATCAGTCAGAAGTCTACAGGGCAAGGTTCAGGACGAGAATCCGTGCTAAAGGGCAGAGCCTGCAAGAGCTGGCACACAAGGCCTACCCAACTGCACCACCCGATCTCCTCAAGTTGTTGCTGAGGGATCAATTCGTAGATGCCTTGGACAGTCCACAACTTAAGATACTAGGCCAGAGCTCTCAAATTTGAACCCTACGTTAAGTCCAGCATGAAGGTACTGAGGTTGGTACAGTCATCTGGATTCAAGGCCAGAAAAGGTCAGCTTTCGGAGAAGTTTGAGGGACTTTGCTGGCACTGT
>NW_013844434.1:0-380 GCF_000517525.1 Limulus polyphemus
GTCCCTATTACATCCAAACAAAAGAGTAATTACGTCTCTACTACATCCAAACAAAGAATAATTCGTCCCTATTACATCCAAACAAAAGAATAATTCGTCTCTATTACATCCAAACAAAAGAGTAATTCGTCTGTACTACATCCAAACAAAAGAGTGATTCGTCCCTATTACATCCAAACAAAAGAGTAATTCGTCCCTATTACATCCAAACAAAATAATAATTCGTCCCTATTACATCCAAACAAAAGAATAATTCGTCTCTATTACATCCAAACAAAAGAGTAATTCGTCTGTACTACATCCAAACAAAAGAATAATTCGTCCCTATTACATCCAAACAAAAGAATAATTCGTCTCTACCACATCCAAACAAAAAGTGA
>NW_013844435.1:0-384 GCF_000517525.1 Limulus polyphemus
CAAATCTACTGTCACCCTACATGCTGGAGTCTATATCCTCCATCAGTCTGTATGAAGGAACCCAAATCTACTGTCATCCTACATGCAGGAATCTATATCCACCATCAGTCTGTATAAAGGAATTCAAATCTACTGTCACCCTTCATGCAGGAGTCTATATCCTCCATCAGTCTGTATAAAGGAATTCAAATCTACTGTCACCCTACATGCTGGAGTCTATATCCTCCATCAGTCTGTATGAAGGAACCCAAATCTACTGTCATCCTACATGCAGGAATCTATATCCACCATCAGTCTGTATAAAGGAATTCAAATCTACTGTAACCCTACATGCTGGAGTCTATATCCTCCATCAGTCTGTATGAAGGAATCCAAATCTACTGT
>NW_013844436.1:0-1681 GCF_000517525.1 Limulus polyphemus
AAGAAAGGACATGTATGGCTGAAGTTTCTTGGAAAGAATTTCTACAGAAAATTAACAAATGAACAGAGACGTAATGGTATTATATTTTACGCACAGTCCATTATAGCCATGATGTATTATATTTTACACACAATAAACAACTGTGTGGTTTCACACTATTACTGTGTGTCCTTTCATGTATTTTTAAGTCACAGTTACTTAAATTTGTTCCCACAAATTGCCCAGCTGTGAGGTTTCCCTCCAATGTGTAATATGTTATTTTAGGCTATTCAGTACTATTTATTACTATTATCTCTTGTGACAGACTACATGGAAGGAAGCTAGTCAAGGATACCTGCTATAAACTCTAGGGCTACTCTTTAACAACCAATTGACCGTCACATTTTATGTTAATATTCCAGTATATACTGAGAATGTGCTGCTATGATTGATTTTCATGGATTTGAATAAACACTTACAGACCTCTGGGACTTGAATGATCTTGATAATAATAATAATAATTATATATAAGGTAATAATTCAATATAGAAAAAAGATTTTATGAAGTGTGAAACTGTATAAATTGCATCTTAAATATTTATTATCTCAAATGTTTGACATTCATTGTAAAAACCATTAAATTTAATTTAAAAGCTCATCAAATAAAATAATTTATGAGGTATTTATTACTAAAACCTGATGTGGCCTTTTAGTTTGGGTGCTGAACTCCCAATCTAAGAGTTGTGGGGTCAAACATGTTACTGAACGTATTTGCTCTTTCACCTGTGTCCTGTAATTGGGAATTATTCTGTGTTAGTGTTGACAACAACAGAAAATTTAACAAATCATTAGAACCAGTATCTGATACTTGAGAGAAAACATACTGTTGTCTAGTGTGTTGTGAATAACTTGGAACAAACAGTAACTGCTATTGAATGTGGCAGTTGTTTATAAGTTGTTGAACCACAAGAGACAGGATTAAGGTGTACAGATCTATCTTTGGTGTGTTTTTGATATAGTAACTCTTAACTTAACAAAACATGAAGGGAATACATACTGGGGTGAGACCTTACAGTTGTGTAGTATGTAATAAAGAGTAGAACAAATAGCGTTTGAGAATATCATAAAAGAATACATACTGTAGAGATAACTTACATTTTTTAGTTTATTGAAAACAGTTTCCAACAAAAGATAGATTAAAAATACTTGAGAGAAAACTTGTGAGTTTTGTAGAAAGCTATTTCAGGAGTGAAACCTTACAGTTATATAGTGTGTGAAAAACGGTTTAGAGAAAAAGATCTTTTAAAAGTAGATGAAAGAAAACACAGTGGGGAGAAACATTACAACTGTACAGATTGCAGAAACAGTTTGTTACAAAGAGTGCTTTAAAAATACATGAAAGTACACACACACTGACAGAAACTGTATTATCTGCTTGGGAAAAAAGGAGAATCCTTATAGTTGTACAATGTGTGAAAAAGACTGAATGAAGTAGTTCCTTAACATATGAATGTATACATAATTAATAAAAACCCTGAAGGAAAAGACATGAAAGAAAACATTCTGGGCTGAAACCGTACAGTTGTACAGTGTGTGAAAAACAGTTTGGAAGAAAGGGACAATAAAAATACATGAAAAAATACACACTAAATCACTATTTCTTTCAAACTTTTTTCACACACTGTACAACTGTAAGGTTTCA
>NW_013844437.1:0-384 GCF_000517525.1 Limulus polyphemus
ATACATTATTTCAATATGGTAACATTGTTGTTATACATTATTTTAATATAGTAACATTGTTGTTATACATTATTTTAATATGGTAACAATGTTGTCACACATTATTCTAATATGGTAACAATGTTGTTACACATTATTTTAATATGGTAACAATGTTGTTACACATTATTTTAATATGGTAACATTGTTGTTCACATTATTTTAATATGGTAACATTGTTGTCACATTATTTTAATATGGCAACATTGTTGTCATACATTATTTCAATATGGTAACATTGTTGTCATACGTTATTTTAATATGGTAACATTGTTGTCATACATTATTTTAATATGGTAACATTGTTGTCATACATTATTTCAATATGGTAACATTGTTGTCATA
>NW_013844438.1:0-443 GCF_000517525.1 Limulus polyphemus
TGTTAACATAGGGGACGTAGCTCAGATGGTAGAGCGCTCGCTTAGCATGTGAGAGGTACCGGGATCGATACCCGGCGTCTCCAAATTTAATCTTTTCTAAGTGTTCTTTGATTTATGCATATGTCTGTTGCAAGTTTCATTTAATGTCTGATTCAGTTTTGTCGAACACAAAAATTACCTAATTTATTAGTGAGGTAATATGATGTTTCTCGGTTATTTTATTTCATCATAACTAACCCTTATTCATGTTTTAGAATCCATTGATAAAACACCCAGATAACCTTAAAAAATATTTGTGGTTTTCCTCTTTTTTTTTCAAACTTTCAGTTCAGCGGAAAAATCTACGTTAGTAACCTTGTTACATAGTTCAGTTTATTGGTTGAGGTACGTTGTCAATCGCAGACATTGTTGGTGGAGGGCTGTGCCGACTAGCTGCTTTCCCT
>NW_013844439.1:0-384 GCF_000517525.1 Limulus polyphemus
ACTGTGTACTGTCAATAAGAATACACAATATTCAACGATAATGTGTACTGTCAGTAAGAAAATACAAGATTTAACAATAATGTGTACTGTCAATAAGAAGACACAATATTCAACGATAATGTGTACTGTCAGTAAGAAAACACAAGATTTAACAATAATGTGTCTTGTCAATAAGAAGACACAAGATTTAACGATACTGTGTACTGTCAGTAAGAAAACACAAGATTTAACAATAATGTGTCCTGTCAATAAAAAGACACAAGTATTTAACGATACTGTGCACTGTCAATAAGAAGACACAAGATTTAACGATACTTTGTACTGTCAATAAGAAGACACAAGATTTAACGATACTGTGTACTGTCAATAAGAAGACACAAGATT
>NW_013844440.1:0-384 GCF_000517525.1 Limulus polyphemus
TTTCAGATAAGTGTTGATGTGTGATTGGTATCCTATGAATATATGTCAGATAAGTGTTGATGTGTGACTGGTATCTTATGAATATATGTCAGATAAGTGTTGATGTGTGACTGGTATCCTATGATTATATGTCAGATAAGTGTTGATGTGTGACTGGTATCCTGTGAATATATGTCAGATAAGTGTTGATGTGTGACTGGTATCCTGTGAATATATGCCAGATAAGTGTTGGTGTGTGACTGGTATCCTATGAATATATGTCCGATAAGTGTTGATGTGTGATTGGTATCTTATGAATGTATGTCAGCTAAGTGTCTGTGTGTGACTGGTAGCCTCTCAATATATACCAGAAAAGCGTTGGTGTGTGAAAAAGTGACATTTAAA
>NW_013844441.1:0-383 GCF_000517525.1 Limulus polyphemus
GATCCAGATAGGATAGTAGCTAGTATTACCTTACAATTTATTCAGATTGGATAGTAGCTAGTATTACCGTACAATTCATTCAGCTTGAATAGTAGCTAGTGTTACCTTACAATTCATCCAGCTTGGATAGAAGCTATTGTTACCTTACAATTCATTCATCTTGGATAGTAGCTAGTGTTACCTTACAATTCATTCAGCTTGGATAGTAGCTACTGTTACCTTACAATTCATTCAGGTTAGGTAGTAACTAGTATTACCTTACAATTCATTCAGCTTTGATAGTAGCTAGTGTTACCTTACAATTCATTCAGCTTGGATAGTAGCTAGTGTTACTTTACAATTCATTCAGCTAGGATAATAGCTTGTATTACCCTACAATTCAT
>NW_013844442.1:0-384 GCF_000517525.1 Limulus polyphemus
TAGTCACACACATACCTTGTTGTGTTGTCACACACATACCTTGCTGTGTTATCACACACATACCTTGTTGTGTAGTCACACACATACCTTGTTGTGTTGTCACACACATACCTTGTTGTGTTATCCCACACATACCTTGATGTGTTATCCCACACATACCTTGTTGTGTTATCATACATATACCTTGTTGTGTAGTCACACACATACCTTGTTGTGTAGTCACACACATACCTTGTTGTGTAGTCACACACATACCTTGTTGTGTAGTCACACACATACCTTGTTGTGTTGTCACACACATACCTTGTTGTGTTATCATACATACCTTGCTGTGTTATCATACATACCTTGCTGTGTTATCATACATACCTTGCTGTGTTATCA
>NW_013844443.1:0-516 GCF_000517525.1 Limulus polyphemus
TTCGGAATCTAGAGTCACACCTAGGTGTTCATGGAGTAGTTTTACCTAATAACGCTAAAGATGAGTATGATGGTTATAAGTTCGGTAACTAGAGCTACGCCTAGGTATTCGTGGAGTTGTTGTACCAAATAACGCTAAAGATGAGTATGGGGTTGTACATTCAGTAACTAGAGTTACACCTAGATGTTCATGGAGTAGTTGTACCAAATAACGCTAAAGATGAGTATTGTGGTTATAAACTCGGAATCTAGAGTCACACCTAGGTGTTCATGGAGTAGTTTTACCTAATAACGCTAAAGATGAGTATGATGGTTATAAGTTCGGTAACTAGAGCTACGCCTAGGTGTTCGTGGAGTTGTTGTACAAAACAACGCTAAAGATGAGTATGGGGTTGTACATTCAGTAACTAGAGTTACACCTAGGTGTTCAAAGAGTAGTTGTACCAGGTAATACTAAAGATGAGTATGGTGGTTATAAATTCGGTAACTAGAGTGACACCTAAGTGTTCATGGAATA
>NW_013844444.1:0-417 GCF_000517525.1 Limulus polyphemus
TGATTTATTAGTGTTAATAGTAGATTGTGTGTTTACTTGGTGCTAGATGTACTAATTTAGTAGTGTTAATAGTAGATTGTGTGTTTACTTGGTGCTAGATGTACCAATTTATTAGCGTTAATAGTAGATTGTGTGTTTACTTGGTGTAAGATGTACTGATTTATTAGTGTTAATAGTAGATTGTGTGTTTACTTGGTGCAAGATGTACTAATTTATTAATGTTAATAGTAGATTGTGTGTTTATTTGGTGCAAGATGTACTGATTTATTAGTGCTAATAGTAGATTGTGTGTTTATTTGGTGCAAGATGTACTGATTTATTAGTGCTAATAGTAGATTGTGTGTTTACTTGGTGCAAGATGTACTGGTTTATTAGTGTTCATGGTAGATTGTGTGTTTATTTGGTGCAAGATGTACT
>NW_013844445.1:0-384 GCF_000517525.1 Limulus polyphemus
ATAAAGGTTTTATTTCAAAAGTGACATCAACATATCTTGTGTAGTATAAAGGTTTTATTTCAAAAGTGGCATTAACATATCTTGTGTAGTATAAAGATTTTATTTCAAAAGTGTCATCAATCTATCTTGTTTAGCATAAAGGTTTTATTTCAAAAGTGACATCAACATATCTTGTGTAGTACAAAGGTTTTATTTCAAAAGTGGCATAAACATATCTTATGTAATATAAAGGTTTTATTTCAAAAGTGGCATCAACATATCTTGTGCAGTATAAAGGTTTTATTTCAAAAGTGGCATCAACATATCTTGTGTAGTATAAAGGTTTTATTTCAAAAGTGGCATCAACATATCTTGTGTAATATGAAGGTTTTATTCAAAAGTGGC
>NW_013844446.1:0-774 GCF_000517525.1 Limulus polyphemus
CTAGCAAGGTAGGAATTAAGTCCACTATTAATTTCAGACCACATTTCTCACCACTTTTATTGCTTTCACTGAGTTACATCATTGTTCCTGAAATCATTGTACAGTTCTATATTTTCACCACACATCATTATTCCTGAAAACATCGCACAGTTCTATATTTTCACTACACATCATATTCCTGAAATCATTGCACAATTCTATATTTTCACAACACATTATTATTCCTGAAAACATTGCACAATTCTATATTTTTACCACACATTATTATTCCTGAAAACATTGCACAATTCTATATTTTTACCACACATTATTATTCCTGAAAACAATGCACAATTCTATATTTTCACCACACATCATAATTCCTGAAAACATTGCACAATTCTATATTTTCACCACATTACATCATATTCCTGAAATCAATCCACAATTCTATATTTTCACAACACATTATTATTCCTGAAAACATTGCACAATTCTATATTTTCACCACACATCATTATTCCTGAAAACATTGCACAATTCTATATTTTCACCACACATCATTATTCCTGAAATCATTGCACAATTCTATATTTTCACCACACATCATTATTCCTGAAACACTGCACAATTCTATATTTTCACCATACATCATTATTCCTGATACATTGCACAATTCTATATTTTTACCACACATTATTATTCCTGAAAACATTGCACAATTCTATATTTTCACCACACATCATAATTCCCGAAATCATTGCACAATTCTGTATTTTCACCACACATCATTAT
>NW_013844447.1:0-396 GCF_000517525.1 Limulus polyphemus
AAAGTTTTGTTAAATCTTGTGTCTTCTTATTGAAAGTACACAGTATCGTTAAATCTTGTGTCTTCTTATTGACAGTACACAGTATCCTTAAATCTTGTGTCGTTTTATTGATAGTACAGAATATTGTTAAATCGTGTGTCTTTATATTGATAGTTCACAGTATTGTTAAATCTTGTGTCTTCTTATTGACAGTACACAGTATCGTTAAATCTTGTGTCTTCTTATTGATGAGCAGATTATTTTAAATCTTCTGTTTTTTTACAGACAGTACACATTATCGTTGAATATTGTGTCTTCTTATTGACAGTACACAGTATTGTTAAATGTTGTGTGTTCTTATTGATAGTACACAGTATTTATAAATCTTGTGTCTTCTTATTGACAGTACACAGTATT
>NW_013844448.1:0-609 GCF_000517525.1 Limulus polyphemus
ACCTTATATCTAACATCATGATCTGGTTAACTTATGAAGAGCATCATATACCTTATATTTAACATCATGATCTGGTTAACTTATGAAGAGCATCATATACCTTATATTTAACATCATGATCTGGTTAACTTATGAACAGCATCCTATACCTTATATTTAACATCATGATCTGATTAACTTATGACCAGCATCCTATACCTTATATTTAACATCATGATCTGGTTAAATTATGAACAGCATCCTATACCTTATATTTAACATCATGATCTGGTTAAATTATGGACAACATTATATACCTTATATTTAATTTAACAAAAGATTCGTAATTTTTCTTTTAGAATCATCATTACTATTCCGTTTTGGCATGTATAAGGAACATTATGATTAATAACAGAGTTGAGCTAAGGACAACTGCTAACAAAGTTATTTGGCATGTATAAGGAACATTATAATTAATAACAGAGTTGAGCTAAGGACAACTGGTAACAAAGTTATTTGGCATGTATAAGGAACATTATGATTAATAACAGAGTTGAGCTAAGGACAACTGGTAACAAAGTTATTTGGCATCTGTCATCAAAATCATCTATGTTTAACCATGTTTCAATT
>NW_013844449.1:0-447 GCF_000517525.1 Limulus polyphemus
AAGTAAATGATGTACCATGATAAAAATACGGCTGAATTCGTGAGTTTTTCGATACAGCTTTTTTAAATATCAACAAATAATAATAATACCCTTGCTTGAAAAACAAACGATGTGACGAAAACTTAAGTACAGCTGTTACGCATTGCTATTTTACACTTATTTTTATTACTTGTCCTGAGGCCCGGCATGGCCAGGTGGATAAGGCGCTCGACTCACAATCTGAGGGTCGCGGGTTCGAATCCGCATCCCACCAAACATGCTCGCCCTTTCAGCCGTGGGGGCGTTATAATGTGACGGTCAATCCCACTATTCGTAGGTAAAAGAGTAGCCCAAGAGTTGGCGGTGGGTGGTGATGACTAGTTGTCTTCCCTCTAGTCTTACATTGCTAAATTAGGGACGGCTAGCGCAGATAGCCCTCGTGTAGCTTTGCGCGAAATTCAAAACAAA
>NW_013844450.1:0-243 GCF_000517525.1 Limulus polyphemus
CTTCTTATTGACAGTACACAGTATTGTTAAATCTTGTGTCTTCTTATTGACAGGGCATATTATTGTTAAATCTTGTGTTTTCTTACTGACAGTACACATTATCGTTAAATCTTGTGTCTTCTTATTGATAGTACACAGTATCGTTAAATCTCGTGTCTTCTTATTGACAGTACACAGTATCGTTAAATCTTGTGTCTTCTTATTGACAGTACACAGTATCGTTAAATCTTGTGTCTTCTTATT
>NW_013844451.1:0-382 GCF_000517525.1 Limulus polyphemus
AAACTGTGTACTGTCAATAAGAAGACACAAGATTTAACGATACTGTGTACTTTCAATAAGAAGAAACAAGATTTAACGATACTGTGTACTGTCAATAAGAAGACACAAGATTTAACGATATTGTGTACTTTCAATAAGAAGACACACGATATAACAATACTGTGTACTGTCAATAAGAAAACACAAGATTTAACAATACCGTATACTATCAATAAGAAGATACACCATTTAGCAATACTGTGTACTATCAATTAAATACACAAGATTTAACGATACTGTGTACTGTCAATAAGAAGACACAAGATTTAACGATACTGTGTACTCTCAATAAGAAGACACAAGATTTAACAATACTGTGTTCTGTCAATAAGAAGACACAAGA
>NW_013844452.1:0-384 GCF_000517525.1 Limulus polyphemus
GAACAGAGACGTAACAATATCGTTTATTCCTCTTCGATGTCGTTCTTTTTATTTCTGGTGATCCGACAGCAACAAACGATGAATATGTCAGAATATAAAATGTGTTGAGGAAACATTCGAACAAAAAATTAACTTGAAAAATACTGTTCTCTCGTTGGAAAAAAAAAATTGTATTGTTACGTCTCCGTTTGTTAATTGATTTTTCCGTAACTTCGTTCCAACGAAACTTTAACGACACAAGTCTTTACTTAATAAATCTGGTTTATTCTTTCCGAATATAACTCTGCGATACACTTAATCTCAATACTCGCGCTAAAACAACACTGTAACGAACGAACGTTAACTTCAACAATACCCTGTGACTGCAGTTCAATTACTCACTTT
>NW_013844453.1:0-450 GCF_000517525.1 Limulus polyphemus
CAATACTGATGTGTTTAGCAGTTGGATACAATAACAAAAACACTACAAAAGACAACAATACTGATGTGTTTAGTTGTTGTTTAATAACAAAAACACTACTATTATAACGAAAGACAACAATACTGATGTGTTTAGTAGTTGGATACAATAACAAAAACACTACTATTATAACAAAAGTAAACAATACTGATGTGTTTAGTAGTTGTTTAATAACAAAAACACTGCTATTATAACAAAAGACAACAATACTGATGTGTTTAGTAGTTGGATACAATAACAAAAACACTACTATTATAACAAAAGACAACAATACTGATGTGTTTAGCAGTTGGATACAATAACAAAAACACTACAAAAGACAACAATACTGATGTGTTTAGTTGTTTGTTTTTGTTATTGTATCCACTAAACACATCAGTATTGTTGTCTTTCGTTATAATAGTAGAGTTA
>NW_013844454.1:0-384 GCF_000517525.1 Limulus polyphemus
AGTACAGACTCCATCTATTGAGAGATAACTGAACTTCGTAATATTCTTTTTTTCGTAATTTTTTTCTCCATCTATTGAAAGATAACTGAACTTCCAAGTATTTTTTTCTCCGTCTATTGAGAGATAACTGAACATCGAATCATTTGTTCTCTATCTATTGAAAGATAACTGAACTTCCAAGTATTTTTTCTCCATCTATTTAGAGGTAACTGAACTTCCAAGTATTGTTTCTCCATCTATTGATAGATAACTGAACTTCCAAGTATTTTTCCTTATTACTTCTTTCTCCATCTATTGAGAGATAAATTAACTTCCAAGTATTTTTTCTTAATTTTTCCTAACACAGATATCACAGCTGAAAGAAAACATAATCTATTTTTCGGT
>NW_013844455.1:0-384 GCF_000517525.1 Limulus polyphemus
CCATCAGATAGTTTGTATAGATGTATATGTTGTGTTTAAGTAGATCGATAGTTGATCTAAAGAACCATCAGATAGTTTGTATAGATGTATATGTTGTGTTTAAGTAGATCGATAGTTGATCTAAAGAACCATCAGATAGTTTGTATAGATGTATATGTTGTGTTTAAGTAGATCGATAGCTGATTTAAAGAACCATCAGATAGTTTGTATAGATGTATATGTTGTGTTTAAGTAGATCGATAGTTGATCTAAAGAACCATCAGATAGTTTGTATAGATGTATATGTTGTGTTTAAGTAGATTGATAGCTGATCTAAAGAACCATCAGATAGTTTGAATAGATGTATATCTTGTGTTTAAGTAGATTGATAGCTGATCTAAAGAA
>NW_013844456.1:0-654 GCF_000517525.1 Limulus polyphemus
TTTAATCTCCTTTGTTTGTTTCGATTTGTTGTTCCTAACGTGCCTAAGGATTTCTGGTATGAACATTCCACGTGCCAACCCAACGTGCATGTCACAGTTTTACCTAAACCTATTTTAGGAAATGTATATTATACGTTTGATCGTATGAATGGAAATTACCCGACCAAGTGAAATGTACAAAACCCAGAGTTACTGTAAGATCGATGTACAAAACCCAGAGTTACTGTAAGATAAATGTACGAAACTCAGAGTTACTGTAAGATCAATGTACAAAACCCAGAGTTAGTGTAAGATCAATGTACAACACCCAGAGTTACTGTAAGATCAATGTACAACACCCAGAGTTACTGTAAGATCAATGTACAACACCCAGAGTTACTGTGAGATCAATGTACAAAACCCAGAGTTACTGTAAGATCAATGTACAAAACCCAGAGTTACTGTAAGATCAATGTACAAAACCCAGAGTTACTGTAAGATCAATGTACAAACCCAGAGTTACTGTAAGATTGTACAAAACCCAGAGTTACTGTAAGATAAATGTACAAAACCCAGAGTTACTGTAAGATAAATGTACAAAACCCAGAGTTACTGTAAGATAAATGTACAAAACCCAGAGTTACTGTAAGATCAATCAACACGTAATATCAATAT
>NW_013844457.1:0-386 GCF_000517525.1 Limulus polyphemus
AGAGAGAAAACACAGGGGTGTGGGATCAATACGAGCATAGAGAGAAAAACACAGGGTTGTGGGATCAATACCAGCATAGAGATAAAATACAGGGCTGTGGGATCAATACCAGCATAGGTAGAAAAATACGGTATATCGATAATAATGAGATTTGACCAGTCTGTCTTCCTTTTTGTTTGGTCTTGAACGGTTTCGACAAAATCATATTTGTAAAATAAAAGTTACAATGTAATGTTGAAATGATTTATGTGGGCTACGATGAAATTCCAAATTATCTATTTTTTTTTTAAATCTTTCTAATCATTTATTTTGATGAAAACAAAACTATCGGGACTTCCAGCTTTAGGTGTTAAATACACCAAAGTACATTGTAAATGGTGTAAATA
>NW_013844458.1:0-591 GCF_000517525.1 Limulus polyphemus
TTCAATCCCACTATTCGTTAGTAAAAGAGTAGCCCAAGAGTTGGCGGTGAATGGTGATGACTAGCTGCCTTCCCTCTAGTCTTACACTGCTAAATTAAGGACGGCTAGCGCAGATAGCCCTCATGTAGCTTTGCGCGAAATTCAAAATTCCAAAACATTAACCGTAGCTTGAAAGGCCTGTCGGTTGTCAAAAATATAAATGACAGGTCCTGTTTATGTTCTGCGTATAATCAACTAATCCTACTTTGGAAATGATAAATCTCAGAGAGCAGTCATTCTTATTTGGTCTGGAGTAGATGTTAGATGTCGTTATAGACATATGGATATTGAATAATCAACTAATCCTACGTTGGAAATGATAAATCTCAGAGGGCAGTCATTTTTTATTTGGTCTAGAGTAGATGTTAGATGTCGTTATAGACATATGGATATTGTATAATCAACTAATCCTACGTTGGAAATGATAAATCTCAGAGGGCAGTCATTCTTATTTGGTCTAGAGTAGATGTTAGATGTCGTTATAGGCATATGGATATTGAATAATCAACTAATCCTACGTTGGAAATGATAAATCTCAGTGGGCAGTCATTC
>NW_013844459.1:0-384 GCF_000517525.1 Limulus polyphemus
ATTTCTTTAATCAGAGCATTAACAACCTGATTGTAAGATGGAAAAGCATCATCGATAAGGATGGTTTGTTTTGATATAGAATTTGTGCAGGTTTTTTCATCTAAAAAAAAGCGACATTAGTTTCTTGACGAACTAATAGCATAGGTGAAAATTTTTATACGTATGTTGATGTTAAGGTGTAACAAAGGGTGCAGAATTACGTGTTAGCGTTAACCCATGTATTACCCTGTTAAACATAAGGTAGAAACTGTTAACAATAAAGATAAGAACAATATCAACACGGTATTAACTGTTAACAACAAACACGTCTGAGTTGGTGAAGAACAAACAAACCACCTTATATTTGAAACACAACTTACCCAGGTTTTGTTCTGACAAACATGT
>NW_013844460.1:0-384 GCF_000517525.1 Limulus polyphemus
TGGGAGGTATAATTTCACCCTGTGAACGTGTTAGATATATCAATTTAAGTAACGTGCTCTTAGCTTGTTTCATCCTGTGAGCACTTCATCTTGGGAGGTATAACTTCATCCTGTGAACATGTTAGATATATTAATTTAAGTAACATGTTCTTAGCTTGTTTCATCCTGTGAGCACTTCATCTTGGGAGGTATAATTTCACCCTGTGAACATGTTAGATATATTAATTTAAGTAACATGTTCTTAGCTTGTTTCATCCTGTGAGCACTTTATCTTGGGAGGTATAATTTCACCCTGTGAACGCGTTAGATATATTAATTTAAATAACATGTTCTTAGCTTGTTTCATCCTGTGAGCACTTCATTTTGGGAGGTATAACTTCATCC
>NW_013844461.1:0-381 GCF_000517525.1 Limulus polyphemus
GGTTCTCGGATTATTATCAACCAGCTACTCTTATTAAGATAAAGGTTTAAATGATCATGAAAACATTTAGTTAAATGTAACTGATCACTGTCTGTTTTCTAAGTAACAAGAGTATCCACTACCGGCACTTGTGTTTATTTATATATATATATATATTATTAACGGAAATATGTAAATAACAATGAAGTAATGCGACAAGGGGGAAAGTATAAAATGGTCTTGTAAGTTACTCCTGAAGATGACGTAGATCACGTCGAAACATGTACTTGTAGAGATTTTAAAGTGGAAGCCGTACGGCTTCAATAAAAGTTTTTATTCTGTAAATATAAAACGTTATTTTTAATTAATTATTTATTATAATTTTAGCAAAAAATAAAAAAC
>NW_013844462.1:0-383 GCF_000517525.1 Limulus polyphemus
ACACTCCAGCAAAGTTGATGTTTGGTCGGAAACTTCGGTTGCCAGTGAATCTGTTAACAGGATGCCCAGCTTATGAAGAGTTGCCTGAAAATGTGTCAGAGTTCGTGAAAGTGTTATCGGAAAGGATGGATAATATTCACCATCAACTGCGTCCAAACTTGAAAACATCTGCTGATTCGATGAAGTTATCTTATGATAAGAGATCTACTGAAGTCAGCTTTGTACCAGGAGACAAGGTGTGGTTGTATAATCCCAAGAAGACCAAAGGGAAGTCTCCTAAGTTGTCTTATCCATATGATATAGTGGATCGTCTCTCAGACGTGACTTTCCGGATCAAATGTGGTAGGCGAGGTAAGCCAAAGGTGGCGCATGCCAACAGGCTT
>NW_013844463.1:0-385 GCF_000517525.1 Limulus polyphemus
CCTGTATCTTCTTATTGACAGGACACAGTATTGTTAAATCTTGTGTCTTTTTATTGATAGTACACAGTATCTTTAAATCTTGTTTTATTTTTGATAGTACATAGTATTGTTAAATCTTGTGTCTTCTTATTGAGAGAAAACGGTATAGATAAATCTTGTGTCTGCTTATTGACAGTACACAGTATTGGTAAATCTTGTCTTCTTATTGATAGTACACAGTATTGTTAAATCTTGTGTCTTCTTTTTGACAGTTCACAGTGTTGATAAATCTTGTATCTTCTTATTGACAGGACACAGTATTGTTAAAACTTGTGTCTTGTTATTGACAGTACACAGTATCGTTAAATCTTGTCTTCTTTTTGATAGTACATAGTATTGTTAAATA
>NW_013844464.1:0-381 GCF_000517525.1 Limulus polyphemus
TATAACATACATTAATTGTACATAACATACATTAATTGTACATAACATACATTAATTGTATATAACATACATTAATTGTACATAACATACATTAATTGTACATAACATACATTAATTCTATATAACATACATTAATTGTACATAACATACATTAATTGTATATAACATACATTAATTGTACATAACATACATTAATTGTATATAACATACATTAATTGTACATAACGTACATTAATTGTACATAACGTACATTAATTCTATATAACATACATTAATTGTATATAACATACATTAATTGTACATAACGTACATTAATTGTACATAACGTACATTAATTCTATATAACATACATCAATTGTACATAAAATACAATAATTCTAT
>NW_013844465.1:0-201 GCF_000517525.1 Limulus polyphemus
AATTAACTCATCTATTTACAAGAAATCTACATGTGTTTCCTTAAGTCCGAGTGGATTAAATAGGAAAAAATAACTAGTATCCTTCTATGACCCACTGATGACTTAAGTCAGCAGCCAATGTGTTAATTAACTCATCTATTTACAACATATCAACATGTGTTTCCATAATTCCGACTGGATTAAATAGGACCCAATTGCTAA
>NW_013844466.1:0-886 GCF_000517525.1 Limulus polyphemus
TATAATTTCAACAAAATACGTGATAATACCATGTTGATAAAGCAGTACTACCCACTACAGATATAAGTAACACTTGACTGGAAGTCACATGACTTTTGGCATCCTCAAGCGGCAACCACTGCTATGTGTTGAACATTCAAAGCCCACCAGTCGATTTGACAATGGCAAGGCAATCTCACCTCACAACTTATAGCTGTTTTCCATCTAAACTAGACATTCAGATAACATTGATATGTGATTTTTATAATTGTTTTTAAGCTAAGATGACATAAACCTGATTTTAACGTAGAAATTACCGTATTTTTCAGTGTATAAGATGCACTTTTTACCCCAAAATTTGATGTCAAAATCTGCTTGCGTCCTATACATCGAAGATATGAATAATATTGTTACGTCTCCGTTTGTTAATTAACTTTCCGTAACTTCGTTTCGACGAAACTTAATGACACAAGTCCTTACTTAATA
This sequence comes from Limulus polyphemus, assembly GCF_000517525.1. Taxonomy (NCBI): domain Eukaryota; kingdom Metazoa; phylum Arthropoda; class Merostomata; order Xiphosura; family Limulidae; genus Limulus; species Limulus polyphemus. The sequence goes on from NW_013844466.1 coordinate 466, forward strand.
AAACTGGTTTATTCTTTCTGAATATAACTTCACGATACACTTATTTTCAACAGTCGCTCTTTTACAAACGTTTTAACAACGAACGTTAACTTCAACAATACGTCTCTCTCTGACTGCAGTTCAATTACTCATTACCTACACACACATTCTTACCTTCCCGTCACGTTGTCACCCTCTTTTATATACCATACTACCCTATATCTAGTAAATGCTAGAGCATTCGAAAAAGTACAAGATAGTTCTAGAAAGTAGAGGGCGTAAGAATAGTCACGTGATCTCGATGACGCAACAGTATCTAATTCGCTTTTAAATTTACTAATGTTTTCCATTTGTACCTCTTGCCATTGTTGTTGATTTTTCTGTAGTTGCTGCTGACTTTCTTCCTGTTTCCTTTCTTGTTCCAGTTGCCACTGCTGTAATC
>NW_013844467.1:0-2176 GCF_000517525.1 Limulus polyphemus
AATACGAATAGATTTTACTACTATGATTTCCTGTATTCCTTTTGTCTTGAATCATTGTCCAATACTAACAGATCTTATAACTCTGATTTCCTTTATTCCTTGTGTCTTGAATTATTGTACAATACTAAAAGATCTTATAATTCTGATTTCCTTTATTCCCTGGGTCTTGAATCATTGTCCAATACTAATAGATCTTACAACTCTGATTTCCTTTATTCCTTGTGTCTTGAATCATTGTCCAATACGAACAGATCTGATAACTCATATTTCCTGTATTCCTTGTGTCTGGAATCATTGTCCAATACGAACAGATCTTATAACTCTGATTTCCTTTATTCCTTGTGTCTTGAATCATTGTCCAATACGAACAGATCTTATAACTCATCAGAAATATAAGATCTGTTCATATTGGACAATGATTCAAGACACAAGGAATAAAGGAAATCTGAGTTGTAAGATCTGTTCGTATTGGATAATGATTCAAGACACAATTTCCTTATTCTTTGTGTCTTGAATCATTGTCCAATACGTCTGAGTTATAAGATCTGTTCCTTTGGACAATGATTCAAGACACAAGGAATACAAGAAATCAGAGTTATAAGATCTGTTAGTATTGGACAATGATTCAAGACACAAGGAATAAAGGAAATCAGAGTTGTAAAATCTGTTGGTATTGGATAATGATTCAAGACACATGGAATACAGGAAATCTCAGTTATAAGATATGTTAGTATTAGACAATGATTCAAGACACAAGGAATACAGGAAATCATAGTAGTAAAATCTGTTCGTATTAAACAATGATTCAAGACACAAGGAATAAAAAAAATCTGAGTTATAAGATCTGTTTTCCTGTATTCGTTGTGTCTTGAATCATTGTACAATACTAACAGACTTTATAACTCAGATGGACAATGATTCAAGACACGGAGAATAAAGAAACTGTTAGTATTGTATAATGATTCAAGACACAAGGAATACAGGAAATCTGAGTTATAAGATCTGTTAGTACTAGACAATGATTCAAGACACAAGGAATAAAGGAAACCTTAGTTATGAGATCTGTTCGTATTATCTTATAACTCAGATTTCCTGTATTCCTTGTGTCTTGAATCATTATCCAATACTAACAGATCTTATAATTCAGATTTCCTTTATTCCTTGTGTCTTGAATCATTGTTTAGTATTGGGTTATAAGATCTGTCAGATTTCCTCTATTCCTTGTGTCTTGAATCATTGTCCAATACTAACAGATCTTATAACTCAGATTTCCTTTATTCCTTGTGTCATGAATCATTATCCAATAATGATTCAAGACACATAGAATAAAGGAAATCTGAGTTATAAAGTCTGTTAGTATTGTACAATGATTCAAGACACAAGGAATACAGGAAATCTGAGTTATAAGATCTGTTCGTATTGGACAATGATTCAAGACACAAGGAATACAAGAAATCAGAGTTATAAGATCTGTTAGTATTGGACAATGATTCAAGACACAAGGAATAAAGGAAATCAGAGTTGTAAAACACAAAGAATACAGGAAATCTGAGTTATAAGATCTGTTCGTATTGGACAATGATTCAAGACACAAGGAATAAAGAAAATCTGAGTTATAAGATCTGTTAGTATTGGATTCTTGAATCATTGTCCAATACTAACAGATCTTATAACTCTGACTTCCTTTATTCCTTGTGTCTTGAATCATTATCCAATACTAAAAACAAGGAATTAAGGAAATCTCAGTTATAAGATCTGTTCGTATTGGACAATGATTCAAGACACAATGAATAAAGGAAATCATAGTTGTAAGATATGTTAGTATTGGACAATGATTCAAGACACAAGGAATAAAGGAAATAAGAATTATAAGATAGGAAATCTAATTTATAAGATCTATTCGTATTGGACAATGATTCAAGACACAGAGAATAAAGGAAATCTGAGTTATAAAGTCTGTTAGTATTGTACAATGCTTCAAGACGGACAATGATTCAAGACACAAGTAATACAGGAAATCATAGTAGTAAAATCTGTTGGTATTAAACAATGATTCAAGACACAAGGAATTAAACAGGAAATCTGAGTTATAAGATCTGTTCGTATTGGACAATGATTCAACCCACAGGGAATAAAGGAAATCATAGTTGTAAGATCTGTTAGTACTATTCCTTGT
>NW_013844468.1:0-384 GCF_000517525.1 Limulus polyphemus
GTGTAAGTTACAGATTAATTACTATTGACCTTACAGTGGATGTGATATGTAAGTTACACATTAATTACTATTGACCTTATAGTGAATGTGATATGTAAGTTACAGAGTGATTACTATTGACCTTACAGTGGATGTGGTATGTAAGTTACAGAGTAATTACTATTGACCTTATAGTGGATGTGGTATGTAAGTTACAGAGTAATTACTATTGACCTTATAGTGGATGTGGTATGTAAGTTACAGAGTAATTACTATTGACCTTACAGTGGATGTGATATGTAAGTTACAGATTAATTACTATTGACCTTACAGTGGATGTGATATGTAAATTACAGATTAATTACTATTGACCTTACAGTGGATGTGATGTGTAAGTTATAGAGT
>NW_013844469.1:0-384 GCF_000517525.1 Limulus polyphemus
ACAACAACTCCACGAACACCTAAGTGTAACTGTAGTTATAGAATTTAGAACCACCATAATAATCTTTAGCCTTACTTGGTAAAACTCCTCCATGAACACCTAGGTGTAACTCTAGTTACAGAATTTATAACCACCATACTTATCTTTAGCCTTACTTGGTACAACTACTCCATGAACACTTAGGTGTAACTCTAGTTTCCGAATTTATAACCACCATACTCATCTTTAGCCTTACTTAGTACAACTACTCCATCAACACCTAGGTGTAACTCTAGTTACAGAATTTATAACCACCATACTCATTTTAGCCTTACTTGGTACAACTTCTCCATAAATACCTAGGTGTTACTATAGTTACCGAATTTATATCCAACATACTCATCT
>NW_013844470.1:0-384 GCF_000517525.1 Limulus polyphemus
ATTTTCAATAAAAATTGAAGTCGTGGTAGGTGTAAACGAGAGAGAACTAAATAATGATGCAAGAAATAGTAAAAAATCACCCAAACAACGTACAGAAAATACATTCTTGCCATTACATAGGAAGGGACAAATAATTTCGACAATTATGGCAAAAGTGGTTTTGCTGGATTAAATAATCATGAAAAGTTCGGATCTTTTAATAATCGTCAGATGCATGATGTGTTTCGAAGAAAAAATAATGTCCATAAATCTAGAAAAAAAACAAGAGTGACCGTAATACAAAAAGCCCTTAAAGGAAACATACCAGATAATGTTACCAAAAAAGTTAAAAGGATACATGATTTTGCTAATCAGAGGCGTCAAATCCTACATGGTGGGGTGAAA
>NW_013844471.1:0-381 GCF_000517525.1 Limulus polyphemus
CCTTTACCTTATGTTAGATAAAATACTCCGTATAATGTATATTAGATTACTTTACCTTGTAGTTGATAAAATACTCTGTATAATGTAAGTTAGATTACTTTACCTTGTGTTAGATAAAATACTCTGTATAATGTAAGTTGGATTACTTTACCTTGTGTTAGATAAAATACTCTGTATAATGTAAGTTAGATTACTTTACCTTGTGTTAGATAAAATACTCTGTATAATGTAAGTTAGATTCCTTTACCTTGTGTTAGATAAAATACTCTGTATAATGTAAGTTAGATTACTTTACCTTGTGTTAGATAAAATACTCTGTATAATGTAAGTTAGATTACTTTACCTTGTGTTAGATAAAATACTCTGTATAATGTAAGTTAG
>NW_013844472.1:0-595 GCF_000517525.1 Limulus polyphemus
GTAAAGACAATATCTCGCTTATACTTTATAGTAAAGACAATATCTCGCGTATAGTTCATAGTAAACACAATATCTCGCTTATAACTTATGGTAAAGACAATATCTCGCTTATAGCTTATAGTAAAGACAATATCTCGCTTATAGTTTATAGCATAGACAATATCTCACCTATAGTTTATAGTAAAGACAATATCTCGCGTATAGTTTATAGTAAAGACAATATCTCGGAATATCTCGCTTATAGCTTCTAGTAAAGACAATATCTCGCTTATAGTTTATAGTAAAGACAATATCTCGTTTATAGTTTATAGAAAAGACAATATCTCGCCTATAGTTTATAGTAAAGACAATATCTCGCCTATAGTTTATAGAAAAGTCAATATCTCGCTTATAGCTTCTAGTAAAGACAATATCTCGCGTATAGCTTATAGTAAAGACAATATCTCGCCTATAGTTTATAGTAAAGACAACATCTCGCGTATAGCTTATAGTAAAGACAACATCTCGCTTATAGTTTATAGTAATGACAACATCTCGCTTATAGCTTATAGTAAAGACAATATCTCGCTTATAGCTTATAGTAAAGACAATATCT
>NW_013844473.1:0-434 GCF_000517525.1 Limulus polyphemus
AGACACAAGATTTAACGATACTCTGTACTGTCAATAAGAAGACACAAGATTTAACGATACTGTGTACTGTCAATAAGAAGACACAAGATTTAACAATACTGTGTACTTTCAATAAGAAGACACAAGATTTAACAAAACTGTGTACTGTCAATAAGAAGACACAATATTCAACGATAATGTGTACTGTCAGTAAGAAAACACAAGATTTAACAATAATGTGTCCTGTCAATAAGAAGTCACAATATTCAACGATAATGTGTACTGTTAATAAGAAGACACAAGATTTAACGATACTATGTACTGTCAATAAGAAGACACAAGATTTAACAATACTGTGTTCTTTCAATAAGAAGTCACAAGATTTATCGATACTGTGTACTGTCAAATAAGAAGACACAAGATTTAACGATACTGTGTACTGTCAATAAGAAGAC
>NW_013844474.1:0-384 GCF_000517525.1 Limulus polyphemus
CTAACCAGCGTAATGCAGCATGGTCTGTCCTGATGGTAAGGATGGAAATATGTCAGACTCTTTACTATAGCAAGGAGTTCCCCCCGTGTTATACAGTAGTTCCTCTCTGGTCTACTCAACACCCTACTGAAGTAGGCCACCACATGTTCGTTTTCGCCCATTTTCTGAGACAACACTCCTCCAATTCCGACATTACTGGCATCACAATCCAGTATGTACGGCAGTGAGGGATCTGGAAGCTTTAAAAGTGAAGCAGAGGCCAATTTTTCCTTCAACGTCTTGAAAGAATGCTGGCAAGAAACTGTCCATTCAAACTTTTGGCCTTTTTTAGTCAAATCATGTAGTGGAGCAGCTATAGTTGCAAAGTCCTTCACAAATTTGCGG
>NW_013844475.1:0-411 GCF_000517525.1 Limulus polyphemus
CCTAGGCCTGTTTTAAATGTTGGGGTTACTTCTCCAGTATCAATTTTATGAGATATTTTATTTATTTGACTCAAGTTATAAGATCTGCTGGAGAAGGTATCTTAATATTCTATGAGTTAACACTAGGGAAAGCTCGGGTCAGGTTCATACTAGAAATATACTGAAATTCAACGTACTCTAGCTAGAAAGTGAGTTAGTACTTTAATATAACTAAAACTTCATAGTTGAACTAAACGATAGAAGGAATATTTAATGAACGGTAAACAAAACCATAACAAAATAAAAGTAGAATTTACTATCTCCCAACATACATAAACAGGGGCGTATAAGATCATAATAAATATACACGGACACTGTCATGTTTTCATAGGGCCACGATTTTGTAACAGTACGTGTCTGTGACTTGTTGGT
>NW_013844476.1:0-444 GCF_000517525.1 Limulus polyphemus
TTATCTTTAGCCTTACTTGGTACAACTACTCCATGAACACCGATGTGTAACTCTTATAAATTCTGTAACTAGAGTTACACCAAGGTGTTGATGGAGTTGTTTTACCAAATAACGTTACAGATGAATATGGGGTTACACATTAAGTAACTAGAGTTACTCCTAGGTGTTCAAAGAGTAGTTGTAACCAGTAAGGCTAAAGATGAGTATGGTGGTTATAAATTCGGAAACTACCACCATACTCATCTTTAGGTTTACTTGGTACAACTACTCCATGAACACTTAGGTGTAACTCTAGTTACCGAAATTATAACCACCATACTCATCTTTAGCCTTACTTGGTACAATTACTCTATGAACAGCTAGTTGTAACTCTAATTACCGAATTTATAACCACCATACTCATATTTAGCTGTACTCGGTACAACTACTCAATGAACACCTAGG
>NW_013844477.1:0-384 GCF_000517525.1 Limulus polyphemus
CGCACTTGATGGTGAATATCATCCATCCTTTCCGATAACACTTTCACAAACTATGACACATTTTCAGGCAACTCTTCATAAGGTGGGCGTCCCTTACGCTTGGGTCCCCTTTTAGCACTACATGTACTGCATGTCCGGCACCATTCTTCCACATCTTGCCTCATACCTATCCAGTAAAATCTTTGTCGTAGATAACTCAATGTCTTCCTAATCCCGAGATGTCCTCCTGTTAAATTATCATGGGATCGACGCAGCACAACTTCCAGTAACTTCCTCGGTAAAACTGTTTGCCAAGTCGTCAATTTCCCATCTGTAGTTTCCCATCTCCGGACAAGAATACCATTTTCAAGCTTCAACTGCTCCCATTGTGCCCAATAGTGCTTT
>NW_013844478.1:0-384 GCF_000517525.1 Limulus polyphemus
ACAATGCCGTATGGTGCAGAACACTTAACAAGGTGTCTAAGTTGCTGCTATAATTTACTTAGGCATGGCTCATTTTATTGATGTTACATTGGGATTGTTAACAGCCATAATTTGGGTGATGTAACAACCCACCTTTACACAATGCCGTATGGTGCAGAACACGTAACAAGGTGTCTAAGTTGCTGCTATAATTTACTTAGGCATGACTCATTTTATTGATGTTACATTGGGATTGTTAACAGTCATAATTTGGGTGATGTAACAACTCACCTTTACACAATGCCGTATGGTGCAGAACACTTAACAAGGTTTCTAAGTTGCTGCTACAATTTACTTAGGCATGCCTCGTTTTATTGTTGTTACAGTGGGATTGTTAACAGTCAT
>NW_013844479.1:0-382 GCF_000517525.1 Limulus polyphemus
AGGCGTAAATATCTGTACTAATACGGGTACTGAAATGAAAACAATAATATCATTGTTTAACATTCGTATTGTTAAACAAGAAATATTTTCATATAAAGTGTTGTTAATGTTATTTGTTCACAAAAGAAAAACATTCAATACGAAACATGTTTCAAACCGCACCAATTTGGTAATATTTAACTTGTGAAAAATGTTTAGTTTCAAGTCATTAGAAATTACAATACCTGAAAGTACCCTAACCAATGGGAATGAAGCACCGAAATCATTTGTTATATACCTAGTCTTAACTTATGTTACACAAGAATATCTGCTAAATCAGATACACAGCTCCTTTTTTAAAATAAATCCGGTTAACAAACATCCTACATATAATTATTAATAG
>NW_013844480.1:0-584 GCF_000517525.1 Limulus polyphemus
GGTACAGCAACTCCACGAACACCTAGATGTAACTCTAGTTACCGAATTTATAATCACCATACTCATCTTTAGCCTTACTTGGTACAACTACTCCATGAACACTTAGGTTTAACTTTGGTTACCGAATTTATAACCCCCATACCCATCTTTAGCCTTACTTGGTACAACAACACCACGAATACTTAGGTTTAACTCTGGTTACCGAATTTATTACCCCCATACTCATCTTTAGCCTTACTTGGTACAACCACTCCATAAACACCTAGGTGTAACTCTAATTACCGAATTTGTAACCACCATACGCATCTTTAGCGTTATTTGGTACAACAACTCCACGAATACCTAGATGTAACTCTTGTTACCGAATTTATAACCACCATATTTATCTTTAGCGTTATTTGGTAAAACAACTCCTGGTGGTTATAAATTCGGTAACTAGAGTTACACCTAAGTGTTAATTACTCATCGTTAGCGTTATTTGGTACAACAACTCCACGAACACCTAGGTGTAACTATAGTTACCGTTGTTTCAAATAACGCTACAGATGAGTATGGTGGTTACAAATCCAAACTCCACGAACACC
>NW_013844481.1:0-545 GCF_000517525.1 Limulus polyphemus
TACCATCATTATTGCAAAATATTCTCAATAACTATTGTTGGGGCTTCCTATCTATTTTATGTAGAAAATTAGTGATTTCTCCCTATATTTTGCCAGTTCTTTACACTAAATTACTCAATATGATGAAATATGCAGTGCTATCATTAGTGGTGAATAGTATAAAAACAAGGTGGTCATTTGTGGGTTAAAACATATCAAGTAAGGAATAACTCAGTGTTACTTTATTACAACACATCAAGTAAGGTATAACTGAGTATTTCTTTATTATAACATACCAAGTGAGATATAACTCATTATTTCATTATTATAACATACCAAGTGAGATATAACTCAGTATTTCTTTATTATAACATACCAAGTGATGTATAACTCAGTATTTCATTAATTATAACATACCAGGTGAGATATAACTCAGTATTTCTTTATTACAGCACATCAAGTAAGGTATAACTGAGTATTTCTTTATTATAACATACCAAGTGATGTATAACTCAGTATTTCTTTATTATAACATACCAGGTGAGATATAACTGAGTATTTCTTTA
>NW_013844482.1:0-384 GCF_000517525.1 Limulus polyphemus
CCATCCATCTTTCCTGTCACATAGACACTGTGTGTGCTTGGCATTTTATACCTAGCTGTTGGGACTTTTATGATAGGGGTTGGTGAGTGTCCCTCAACACCAACCACTACTGGTCTCCTTCAGGCTGACTTGTTGGTAATATTCTTCTTACATTGGCTCCTCATATGTCCTTGCTTTTCACAGTTCCAACAACCTTTCTGGGTAGCAGCCTTTCCTGCTGTGGCATTTCCCCTGTGTTGAAGTTTCCAGCATTGAGCTCTCTTGTGCCAGGTTTATTACAGTGCCAGCAAAGTCCCTCAAACTTCTCTGAAAGCTGCCCTTTTCTGGCCTTGAATCCTGATGACTGTACCAACCTTGGTACCTCTGTGCTGGACTTAACGTAGG
>NW_013844483.1:0-384 GCF_000517525.1 Limulus polyphemus
TTTACATGTGAATTGATTTGTTGTACAAACAATGCTGCTCCACGTATCTTTAGCTCACCGAACATGTTCCTTGACATATGAATTGTTTTGTTGTACAAACAATGCTGTTCCAAGTATCTTTAGTTTTTTGAACATGTTCCTTGACATGTGAATTGCTTTGATGTACCAACAATGCTCGTTCAAGTATATTTAGCACACCGAACATGTTCCTTGACATATGAACTGTTTTGTTGTACAAACAATGCTCGTCCACGTATCTTTAGCTCTTGGGTCATGTTTCTTGTTATATGAATTATCTGTTACGTACAAACAATGCTGGTCCACGAATCTTTAGCTCTTTGAACATGTTCCTTGACATGTGAATTGTTTGGTATGTGCAAAAAG
>NW_013844484.1:0-383 GCF_000517525.1 Limulus polyphemus
TACCTAACGCTATGTTCGCTAGTCTTATCCTTTTACAGTTCTACTACCTAACGCTATGTTCGCCAGTCTCATCCTTTTACAGTTCTACTACCTAACGCTATGTTTGCTAGTCTAATCCTTTTACAATTTTACTACCTGACGCTATGTTCGCTAGTCTTATCCTTTTACAGTTCTACTACCTAACGCTATGTTCGCCAGTCTCATCCTTTTACAGTTCTACTACCTAACGCTATGTTCGCTAGTCTAATCCTTTTACAATTTTACTACCTAACGCTATGTTCGCCAGTCTAATCCTTTTACAATTTTACTACCTAACGCTATGTTCACCAGTCTCATCCTTTTACAGTTCTACTACCTAACGCTATGTTCGCTAGTCTCAGCCT
>NW_013844485.1:0-383 GCF_000517525.1 Limulus polyphemus
GATAATAGTTAAAGTGTATTCTAGTAAAATAACGATAATAGTTAAAGTGTATTCTAGTAAAATAACATGAGGATAGTTAAAGTGTATTCTAGTAAAATAACGATAATAGTTAAAGTGTATTCTAGTAAAATAACGATAATAGTTAAAGTGTATTTAGTAAAATAATGATAATAGTTAAAGTGTATTATAGTAAAATAAGATGAGAATAGTTAAAGTGTATTCTAGTAAAATAACATGAGGATAGTTAAAGTGTGTTCTAGTAAAATAACGATAATAGTTAAAGTGTATTCTAGTAAAATAACATGAGGATAGTTAAAGTGTGTTCTAGTAAAATAACGATAATAGTTAAAGTGTATTCTAGTAAAATAACGATAATAGTTAAA
>NW_013844486.1:0-384 GCF_000517525.1 Limulus polyphemus
TGTTATACGTAACTCAATGTCTTCTTAACTCCGAGATGTCCTCTTGTTAAACTATCATGGGATTGACGCAGCACAACTTCCCGTAACTTTTTCGGTATAACTGTTTGCCAGGTGGTCACTTTCCCATCTGCAGTTTCCCATCTGGAGAAGAATACCATCTTCAAGCTTCAACTGGTCCCATTGTGCCCAATAGTTCTTTGTCACAGGGCTTAAGCTAGACACCTTTTCCCAAGCAGGGCACAAAACACTTGCTTGTAAAAAATCAATTATTGGATTCAAATCTTGGTCTTTCTCCTGCTCTGCTTTAATATCTATATTTGATTCCACTTCACCATCATCAATTCCTTCAGTTACTTTGACTTCAGCTTGATGGCACCTGGTTAG
>NW_013844487.1:0-384 GCF_000517525.1 Limulus polyphemus
CATTGTATAACGAAGGTCGTGTTGATAATCAGTGTATTGTGTTACGAAGGTCGCGTTGATAATCAGTGCATTGTATAACGAAGGTCGCGATGATAATCAGTGTATTGTATAACGAAGGTCGTGTTGATAATCAGTGTATTGTGTTACGAAGGTCGTGTTGATAATCAGTGTATTGTTTAACGAAGGTCGTGTTGATAATCAGTGTATTGTATAACGAAGGTCGTGTTGATAATCAGTGTATTGTGTTACGAAGGTCGCGATGATAATCAGTGTATTGTATAACGAAGGTCGTGTTGATAATCAGTGTATTGTTTAACGAAGGTCGCAATGATAATCAGTGTATTGTATAACAAAGGTCGTGTTGATAATCGGTGTATTGTATAA
>NW_013844488.1:0-435 GCF_000517525.1 Limulus polyphemus
ATCTGATAAGTGGAATATCCCCAACGCTTTTAGAAGTTATGACCAAAGCCATTTTCCACCATGAGTTAATGGTAATGTCTGGATCATGTCTGATAAGTGGAATATCCCCAACGCTTTCAGAAGTTATGACCACAGCCATTTTCCACCGTGAGTTAATGGTAATGTCTGGATCATGTCTGATAAGTGGAATATCCCCAACGCTTTCAGAAGTTATGACCACAGCCATTTTCCACCGTGAGTTAATGATAATGTCTGGATCATGTCTGATAAGTGGAATATCCTCAACGCTTTTAGAAGTTATGACCACAGCCATTTTCCACCGTGAGTTAATGGTAATGTCTGAATCATGTCTGATAAGTGGAATATCCTCAACGCTTTTAGGAGTTATGACCACAGCCATTTTCCACCATGAGTTAATGGTAATGTCTGGATCAT
>NW_013844489.1:0-384 GCF_000517525.1 Limulus polyphemus
GATTTTACTTTGTTAACACGCATGTATCGATTTAAGGAGCTTTATAAGTACAACAAGCTTTAGTTTTGCTCACTCAATACTGTGAAATAGTCATAGCTAATATTCAAACATTTTAAAGAAGGTTTTTATCGGGCGATTTTTTTCCGCCATTTTGTTTACCTAGCTTATACATCTATAGGCTGATCACTTTGAGCGTGCGCATAAGCAATCGTGAACTCGCACATGATATGAGAGTGGGTTGTTACTTGGTAACTCACAAGTCTAGGGGAGTTTTTGGTTAGATCATTACATCTACTAGTTTATATAGCATTTACATGCTCGTAACTCATCAACTTTCCGAAATGAATTATATGACGGCGCCATTTTATTCAGTGCTGTGTATTT
>NW_013844490.1:0-688 GCF_000517525.1 Limulus polyphemus
TACCGACTGGATTAAATAGGACTCAATAGCTAGTATCGTTCTATGACCCACTGTTGACTATAGTCTGCAGCCAATGTGTTTATTAACTCATCTATTTACAACATATCTTCATTGGTTTCCTCAAGTCCGAGTGGATTAAATAGATCCAATAACAATTATCGTTCTATGACCCACTGTTGACATTAGTCTGCAACCAGTTTGTTAATTAACTCATATATTTACAATATACCTACATGTGTTTGTTTAAGACCGACTGGATTAAATAGCACCCAATAGCAAGAATCGTTCTATGACCCACTGTTGACTTTAGTCTGCAGCCAGTTTGTTAATTAACTCATATATTTACAACATATCTACATGTGTTTGTTTCAGACCGACTGGATTGTAGATATGTTGTAAATATATGAGTTAATTAACAAACTGGCTGCAGACTAAAGTCAACAGTGGGTGATAGAACGATACCAGCTATTGGGACCTATTTCTAAAACAAACACGTTATTTAATACAGTCGGTAATACTAGGTATTGGGCCCTTGCAGACTAAAGTCAACAGTGGGTCATAGAACAGTTAATTAACAAACTGGAATTATCGTTCTATGACCCACGGTTGACTAAAGTCTGCAACAAGTTTGTTAATCAAATCATATATTTACAATATATCTAGATGTGTTTGTTTAAGACCGACTGGG
>NW_013844491.1:0-384 GCF_000517525.1 Limulus polyphemus
CCAGAGAAAGAAAGAAGCTGTCTGGAATAAAAAGTATTGAATTATCAGTTAAAACTCTAACGGTTTATCTTATGTATTGTAGCAAACTATCAACTTTATTTCTGATATTTTCAAATCTAGAATATAACATTTCTTTAATATAAGTAAACTTTCACTAAATTGGTTTAAAGAACGTTAAAGAAACTTATCTATAAAGATGAATATTTTCTTTGGCGAAACATTTACTTGAATATCTGCTAAGTTTCGATTCGGTAATAAAAACGATTGATTTTATGGTGTTGATAATCCTTGCTCTACACTTACTGATGCAAAGAGTACCATTCCAAAAATTTCAGCAGTGTATTTCGTTTCAAAAACTTCAGCAACAGCAGCCGGAATACAGAC
>NW_013844492.1:0-380 GCF_000517525.1 Limulus polyphemus
CCTACTGTTCGCTTGACTCAATTATCTATCTCTTCAATCTATCTATATTCTTTTTATCGTGCTGGTTTTCCTCACCAGGCTTATATACTATAAAAAGAGCCTTGAACAAACTAGAGTTGCCAGGAAAATTCATGATCCTTCCAGAAACTCCAGCACGCATGCTCCCAGTGTCACGTGACTCCCCTGTCATAATACTATGTACAAGGTAAAAGTCTGCTCTTTTTCTGTGTAAACAGTTTTTGTTTTGTTTTTAAGAAAAACAAATCTTAGTAGCATTTTTTGATTGTTTTTGACTTAAATATTTTCGTAAAGTTTTTTTTTTAGTATTGATACACTTATATGTACAATAGTGATGTTCTCTTTCATGTGTCAAAATCAGT
>NW_013844493.1:0-384 GCF_000517525.1 Limulus polyphemus
AAAGACTGTTCTATTACATAAGAACGTGTTCCCAGGTGGAATCATCGAGCTGATCCTAGCTGTAGTTGATAGTAAAGACTTCTTATACATAAGAACATGTTCCCAAATGGGGGTCCTCAAGCTAATCTTTGTTCTAGTTAATAGTGAAGACAGTGTTCTGTTACACAGGAACACGTTCAAAGGTGGGGTCCTCAAACTAATTCTTGCTCTAGTTAATAGTGAAGACAGTGTTCTGTTACACAGAAACACGTTCAAAGGTGGGGTCCTCAAGCTAATAGTGAAGACAGTGTTATATTAAACAGGAATGTGTTCCCAGGTGGAGACCTCCAAGCTAATCCTTGCTCTAGTTAATAGTGAAGACAGTGTTATATTAAACAGGAATGT
>NW_013844494.1:0-705 GCF_000517525.1 Limulus polyphemus
CCAAAACAAACAAATTTATCGCCCACTGTACGATCGAAGCAAAATGAAGAGATAACTTACATTTAATACGAAATTAATTATATGCATTGGAGATTAACGTTTAATTCATCCTTTCATCTCAATCTACCCACTACTGGCTCAGCGGTAAGCCCGCACGCTTACGACGCTAAAAATCGGGTTTCGATACTCGTGGCGGTCAGAGCACAGATAACCCACTGTGTAGCTTTAGCGCTTAACAACATTCAAAACTAAAGCCCACTAAATCTTCCCAACCTGTTGATATTCGTGATGTAACAATTCACACTGTTAGAGTAAGATAAGGTGTGTTGGGTGACTTTGTGATGTAACAGTTCACACTGTTAGAGTAAGATAAGGTGTGTTGGGTGACTTTGTGACGTAACAGTTCACACTGTTAGAGTAAGATAAGGTGTGTTGGGCGACTTTGTGACGTAACAGTTCACACTGTTAGAGTAAGATAAGGTGTGTTGGGGACTTTGTGACGTAACAGTTCACACTGTTAGAGTAAGGTAAGGTGTGTTGGGCGACTTTGTGATGTAACAGTTCACACTGTTAGAGTAAGATAAGGTGTGTTGGGCGACTTTGTGACGTAACAGTTCACACTGTTAGAGTAAGATAAGGTGTGTTGGGTGACTTTGTGACGTAACAGTTCACACTGTTAGAGTAAGATAAGGTGTGTTGGGCGAC
>NW_013844495.1:0-445 GCF_000517525.1 Limulus polyphemus
CAAGACTGTAAATCGTGTTTGGTACTTTAATGACAGTAAAACTGTAAATCGTGTTTGATACTTTAATGACAGTAAATCTGTAAATCGTGTTTGATACTTTAATGACAGTAAATCTGTAAATCATGTTTGGTACTTTAATGACAGCAAGAATGTAAATTATGTTTGGTACTTTAATGGCAGCAAGACTGTAAATCATGTTTGGTACTTTAATGGCAGCAAGACTGTAAATCACGTTTGGTACTTTAATGACAGCAAGACTGTAAATCATGTTTGGTACTTTAATGACAGTAAAACTGTAAATCATGGTTGATACTTTAATGACAGCAAGACTGTAAATCACGTTTGGTACTTTAATGACAGCAAAACTGTAAATCATGTTTGGTACTTTAATGACAGCAAGACTGTAAATCACGGTTTGGTACTTTAATGACAGCAAGACTGTAAA
>NW_013844496.1:0-493 GCF_000517525.1 Limulus polyphemus
ATAAATATACAAAGTAAAATGTTCCTGAATTAGTTCCACATGAATGAGTCCCCCGGTGGGACTGCGGTAAGTCAACGATTTTACAACGCTAAAATCCGGAGTCTGATTCTCCGTGGTGGACACAGCAGATAATGTGGCTTTGCTCTGAAATAAACAAACAAGTAAACCACGTGAATGGTAAATATACAAAGTAAAATGTTCCTGAATTAGTTCCACATAAATGAGTCCCCCGGTGGGACTGCGGTAAGTCAACGATTTTACAACGCTAAAATCCGGAGTCTGATTCTCCGTGGTGGACACAGCAGATAGCCTAATGTGGCTTTGCTCTGAAATGTTCCTGAATTAGTTCCACATAAATGAGTCCCCCGGTGGGACTGCGGTAAAAAGCCACATTAGCCTATCTGCTGTGTCCACCACGGAGAATCAGACTCCGGATTTTAGCGTTGTAAAATCGTTGACGCTCTGAAATAAACAACAACAAACCACGTGAATG
>NW_013844497.1:0-600 GCF_000517525.1 Limulus polyphemus
CTTGACATCATATTTTTAAAAAAATATAGAAAAATTAATTTTAACATTGGTATTTTATGTAAATATGTTATATTTGTTATTAATTTATTGGTATTTTAAGTAAATATGTTATATTTGTTATTAATTTATTGGTATTTTAAGTAAATATGTTATATTTGTTATTAATTTATTGGTATTTTAAGTAAATATGTTATATTTGTACCAATAAATTAATAATTTTATAATTTTATAATTTTTATCGCTTCATATTCATAAGCTGGTGTTCAGTACATTAAATATGCTGTTATATAACTGTTTTACAGTGTATTTCATCTAAATGTAAACAAACAATTTTATTTACGTTAATATAACGTTCATTAAATTTAATAATATTATTAACTTCTTAAAGGGCCCGGCATTGCCAGGTGGTTAGAGCACTCTACTCGCAATCTGTGGGTCGCGGGTTCGAATCCCCGTCCCACCAAACATGCTCGCCCTTCAGCCGTGGGGGCGTTATAATGTGACGGTCAATCCCACTATTCGTTGGTAAAAGAGTAGCCCAATAGTTGGCGGTGGGTGGTGATGACTAGCTGCCTACCCCTCTAGTCTTACATTGCTAAA
>NW_013844498.1:0-642 GCF_000517525.1 Limulus polyphemus
ATTAAAATATTAATCGCAACGCCAATATTGTACAGTTAAGTAATACTAGAAAACACGAGTTAATAGTTTACTGCCATTCAATTATTAAACACAATGCCAATATTGTACAGTTAAGTAACACTAGAAAACACGAGTTAATAGTTTACTGCCATTCAATTATTAAACACAATGCCAATATTGTAGAGTTAAGTAATACTAGAAAACACGAGTTAATAGTTTACTGCCATTCAAATGTTAAACACAACGCCAATATTGTACAGTTAAGTAACACTAGAAAACACGAGTTAATAGTTTACTGCCATTCAATTATTAAACACAATGCCAATATTGTAGAGTTAAGTAATACTAGAAACCATGAGTTAATAGTTTACTGCCATTAAAATATTAAACACAACGCCAGTATTGTACAGTTAAGTAATACTAGAAAACATGAGTTAATAGTTTACTGCCATTCAAATGTTAAACACAACGCCAATATTGTAGAGTTAAGTAATACTAGAAAACATGAGTTAATAGTTTACTGCCATTCAAATGTTAAACACAACGCCGCGTAACTTACATGTTGTTGTTTATTAATCGTGTTATTTATCTGGCTGATATGGTTCTTCACACGTTTAAAACTTTGTAAACCTGAAACTATGA
>NW_013844499.1:0-816 GCF_000517525.1 Limulus polyphemus
AAGTCACACCGACACCCATAACAGTCTCGCGTCAGTCCTTGACAACTATAATACACTCACAATCAGCCCTTGGCAACTATAATAGACTCACACCAGTCACACCAACACCAATAACAGTCTCGCATCAGTCCTAGACAACTATAATAGACTCACAATCAGCCCTTGAAAACTATAATAGACTAACACCAGTCACACTGAAACCTATAATAGTCTCGCATCAGTCCTTGACAACTATGATAGACTCACACCAGTCACACCGACACCCATAACAGTCTCGCATCAACCCTTGACAACTATAATAGTCTCACACCAGTGACACTGACACCTATAATAGTCTCGCATCAGCCCTTGACAACTATAATAGACTCACACCAGTCACACTGACGAGACTGTTATAGGTGGTTATGGGTGTCGGTGTGACTGGTGTTAGTCTATTATAGTTGTCAAGGGCTGATTGTGAGTCTATTATAGTTGTCAAGGACTTATGCAAGACTGTTATAGATGTAAGTGTGACTGGTAAGAGACTACAGTAGACATCAATATGAATGAGACTATTATAGGTGTTAGTGTCACTGGTGTGAGTCTATTATAGTTGTCAAGGGCTGATGCGAGACTGTTATTGGTGTCAATGTGACTGGTGTAAGTCTATTATAGTTGTCAAGGGCTGTTTGTGAGTCTATTATAGTTGTCAAGGACTGATTAGTCTCGCATCAACCCTTGACAACTATAATAGACTCACACCAGTCACACTGACACCTATAATAGTCTCGCATCAGCCCTTGACTACTATAATAGACTCACACCAGTCACACCGAC
>NW_013844500.1:0-376 GCF_000517525.1 Limulus polyphemus
CTATAGGATTAACTTTGAAATGTCCCTTCTTATTCTCACATATATTATTATATGTTATTATTTATTTTAAAGACACAACTTAGCTGTACACAATAAAATTTCAGCCTAGTCCATAGCTCCAAGGGTATCCAAATGCAGTTAGGCTTAATAAGAACATTTACAGTTTAGGTCATATAAAATGAAAAATAATAGCAAGTTTAATGGATAAATCAATAAATATTTACTACATACCAAGATGGAATGAAACACTTGAACCATTTTCTAATCTTTTTCTTGATGCACTTCCCGCCTTTCCCCATATTTCAATGAAACACTCAAATGCTTATTAGTAAACGTAATTCACAAAAGAAATCATCGCTAGATTAAAAGCAAAGTT
>NW_013844501.1:0-517 GCF_000517525.1 Limulus polyphemus
TGTAACACAAGAAAACATACGTCCTCTAGAGTTGATAAAAACATTTGTTAATGTAACACAATAATACCTACATCCTCTTGAGTAGTGATAAAAACATTTGTTAAAATAACATAATCATGCCTATTTCTTTCCAAGTCGTGATGAAAACATTTGTTAATGTAACGCAATGATGCTTAAACCCTTCAGAGTAGTGACAAAAACATTGGTTAATGTAGCGCAATAATACTTACATCTTTTAGGGTCTTGATAAAAATAGTTGTTAGTGTAACGCAATGATGCTTACAACCTTCAGAGTAATGATAGAAATATTTGTTAATGTAACGTAATAATACCTATATCTTTCAGAGTTCTGATGAAAATATGTGTTAATATAACGCAATAACACATACATCCATTAAAGTCGTGATAAAAACGCAATAATACCTACATACTTTAAAGTCGTGATAAAAAATTTGTTAGTGTAGCGCAAGAAAACATGCATCCTTTAGAGTTGATAAAAACATTTGCTAATGTAACG
>NW_013844502.1:0-690 GCF_000517525.1 Limulus polyphemus
TGAACACTATTTATATAAGCTATTTAGTACAACAAGATTTGTTATGGTTAACAAATGACGATAACAAACAACAGAAGACCTCTTTTAATTGTATTTCTAATACAATATTGCCAACAGCCTCTTTCGATTTTGTTTCAATAAATTCTTTTAGAAGTGTTTAGGAGATTTGAAGATTTAGAAAACGTACGAGGTTAGTTATCGTTACAAACAATTGTGTGTTATACGTGATAATCAACATTAAGGGGTTTTGCAAATTTCCAATCACACATGGTGTGTTTTCTTTAGTTAATTATCGTCTAAGAATGTTTCCAGCGTCTACTTTCTTTTTGGCGCATTTGGAATGTCGTTTTCAGAGATATCTATATCTAGGTAATTTTTCAAATGGTTTATATCCTTTCCAGTTTCTTCAATATCTATATCTAGGTAATTTTTCAAATGGGTTTATATCCTTTCCAGTTTCTTCACGTTAATTTTCGTTTTAAACATGTTTCTATTTATATATATTGTTTTTGTCGTAATACTCCTTCCGTTACCTCTATAATGTAGATTTCATTTTGTATTTACTGTTATTAGTGTATTTACAGGTTAATCTTAGTTACTTATAATTAGGTTTTTTCCACCGTCTTGTCTTTACCATCTCTATATCCTGATCACACTATAAATAAGCTTTTTAGTAGAACAAGAAATATT
>NW_013844503.1:0-573 GCF_000517525.1 Limulus polyphemus
GCTTACTATAGTGAGCTATAGTCTCTCACAACTTGTACGCTTACTATAGTGAGCTATAGTCTCTCACAACTTGTACGCTTACTATAGTGAGCTATAGTCTCTCACAACTTGTACGCTTACTATAGTGAGCTATAGTCTCTCACAACTTGTACGCTTACTATAGTGAGCTATAGTCTCTCACAACTTGTACACTTACTATAGTCTCTCACAACTTGTACGCTTACTATAGTGAGCTAGTCTCACAACTTGTACGCTTACTATAGTGAGCTATAGTCTCACAACTTGTACGCTTACTATAGTGAGCTATAGTCTCACAACTTGTACGCTTACTATAGTGAGCTATAGTCTCACAACTTGTACGCTTACTAGTCTCTCACAACTTGTACGCTTACTATAGTCTCTCACAACTTGTACGCTTACTATAGTCTCTCACAACTTGTACGCTTACTATAGTCTCTCACAACTTGTACGCTTACTATAGTCTCTCACAACTTGTACGCTTACTATAGTCTCTCACAACTTGTACGCTTACTATAGTCTCTCACAACTTGTACGCTTACTATAGTCTCTCAC
>NW_013844504.1:0-474 GCF_000517525.1 Limulus polyphemus
TTTAACTGCAAACAAATGTACGGTTGGTATAGAAAGTCGTTACATAACATACTACAAATAAAGCTGTTAAACAACACTCTTTAACTGTAAGCCAATGAACGTTTGGTATAGAAAGTCATTACATAACACACTACAAATAAAGGTGCTAATTAATACTGTTTAACTGTCAACCATTGTTCATTTGGTATAGAAAGTCGTTATATAACACACTACAAAGAAAGCTGTTAAACAATACTGTTTAACTGCAAACCATTTTTCGGCTGCAATATAAAGTTGTTAAATAACACACGGCAAAGAAAGCTGTTACACAATACTGCTTAACTGTAAACCATTGTACGGTTGGTATAGAAAGTCGTTAATTAACACACTGCAAATAAAGCTGTTAAACAATACTGTTTAATTGTAAATCATTTTACGGCTGGTAAAAAAAGTCGTCAAATAACTCACTGCAAAGAAAGCTGTTAAACAATACTA
>NW_013844505.1:0-386 GCF_000517525.1 Limulus polyphemus
TAATAGCAGATTCTAATGTGATAAAAATACATTGTGATAATTTAAAACTCCTCATCCTCTAAAAGTTTATAATTTCAACAATACTTGTGGTTTGTTATGGTTTTCGTGTTTTTTTACCTAATAATAATCTTTTAGGTTGCAAATGTCATAATAACAATAGTAAAGTTTGAGTTGTTAAAGAATGTGTCTTAAAAGCAATTTCTAGTGTGTTAACATGGTAGTTTAGTTGTAAAGGCATTGACTTGACGTGCGAGATGTGTCTGGTTCGAATCCGATCCGAGGAAATTGAACTTACCACAAGAAAAGCTAGAGCCAAAGTAGAGGTCGTCCCACGACCATAGGATAAGGACCGAGGTCGAATTTTGTTTGTAAGAAGATAAAAAAAA
>NW_013844506.1:0-501 GCF_000517525.1 Limulus polyphemus
TTTATTTTGCAGCAAAGCCACATTGTGCTATATGCTGTGTCACGGCAGGGGATAGAGATCCAAAGTTTAGCATTGTTAGTCCGAAAACTTACTGCTGACTCCCCAGGGGACAATATGCTTATGTTTGTTTATTTTGCAGCAAAGCCACATTGTGCTATATGCTGTGTCACGGCAGGGGATAGAGACCCAAAGTTTAGCATTGTTAGTCCGAAAACTTACTGCTGACTCCCCAGGGGACAATATGCTTATGTTTGTTTATTTTGCAGCAAAGCCACATTGTTGTATATGCTGTGTCACGGCAGGGGATCTTTATATTTAGAACCTATACAATCTACTCCAAATGAAAAAGCAAAAAAAAAAACGCTTATATTATGTAAGTAAGTTAGATTTTCAAAGAAAATTAGGATATTCTCAATTGCATAAGTATTCAACCCCTTTGCTAAGGCAACCCTAAATCAGTTCAGGTACAAAAGATGAGCTTGCAAGGTCACTAAATTAATG
>NW_013844507.1:0-1176 GCF_000517525.1 Limulus polyphemus
AGAAGACACAAGATTTAACGATACTGTGTACTGTCAATAAGAAGACACAAGATTTAACGATACTGTGTACTGTCAAAAAGAAGACACAAGATTTAACGATACTGTGTACTGTCAATAAGAAGACATAAGATTTAACGATACTGTGTACTGTCAATGAGAAGACACAAGATTTAACGATACTGTGTACTGTAATTAAAAAGAAAGAAGATTTAACAATACTGTGTACTGTCAATAAGAAGACACAAGATTTAACGATACTGTGTACTGTCAAAAAGAAGACACAAGATTTAACGATACTGTGTACTGTCTTATTGATAGTACACAGTATCGTTAAATCTTATGTCTTCTTATTGGACAGTACACAGTGTCGTTAAATCTTGTGTCTTCTTTTTGACAGTACACATTATTGTTAAATCTTGTGTTTTCTTATTAACAGTACACGGTATTGATAAATCTTGTGTCTTCTTGCTGACAGTACACAGTTTTGTTAAATCTTGTGTCTTCTTATTGACAGTACACAGTATTGTTAAATCTTGTGTCTTCTTGTTGACAGTACACAGTATCGTTAAATCTTGTGTTTTCTTATTGACAGAACAAAGTATTGTTAAATCTTGTGTCTTCTTATTTACAGTACACAGTATTGTTAAATCTTCTGTCTTTTTATTGACAGTACACAGTATTGTTAAATCTTGTGTATTCTTAGTGAGAGTACACAGTATTGTTAAAGCTTGAGACTTAATAAGAAGACACAAGATTTAACGATACTGTGTACTGTCAATAAGAAGACACAAGATTTAACGATAATGTGTACTGTCAGTAAGAAAACACAAGATTTAACGATACTGTGTACTGTCAAAAAGAAGACACAAGATTTAACGACACTGTGTACTGTCAATAAGAAGACACAAGAATTCACAATCCTGTGTACTGTCAATAAGAAGACACAAGATTTAACAATTCTGTGTACTGTCAATAAGAAGACACAAGATTTATAAATACTGTGTACTATCAATAAGAACACACAAGATTTAACGATAATGTGTACTGTCAGTAAGAAATCACAAGATTTAACGATACTGTGTACTGTCAAAAAGAAGACACAAGATTTAACTATACTGTGTACTGTCAATAAGAAGACACAAGATTTAACAATACTGTGTACTCTCAATAAGAAAA
>NW_013844508.1:0-603 GCF_000517525.1 Limulus polyphemus
GATTTAACGATACTGTGTACTGTCAATAAGAAGACACAAGATTTAACGATACTGTGTACTTTCGTGTCTTCTTATTTTCTTATTGACAGCACACAGTATCGTTAAATCTTGTGTCTTCTTATTGACAGTACACAATATCGTTAAATCTTGTGTCTTCTTATTGACAGTACACAGTATCGTTAAATCTTGTGTCTTCTTATTGACAGGATTTATTATTGTTAAATCGTGTGTTTTCTTACTGACAGTACACATTATCGTTGAATATTAGGATTTCTTATTGACAGTACACAGTATTGTTAAATCTTGTGTCTTTTATTGACAGTACACAGTATCGTTAAATCTTGTGTCTTCTTATTGAGAGTACACATTATTGTTAAATCTTGTGTGTTCTTATGGACAGTGCACAGTATAGTTAAATCTTGTGTCTTCTTATTGACAGTACACAGTATCGTTAAATCTCACAGGACACATTATTGTTAAATCTTGTGTTTTCTTACTGACAGTACACATTATCGTCGAATAGTGTCTCCAGTAAGAAAACACAAGATTTAACAATAATGTGTCCTGTCAGTAAGAAAACACAAAGATTTAACAATAATGTGT
>NW_013844509.1:0-385 GCF_000517525.1 Limulus polyphemus
CTGTTAAAAATGTAATATATGAAATGACACGAACCCAATGTTTTACTAGGAACAATGTACTTGTTGACTCTTATACTGTTAAAAATGTAATATATGAAATGAAACGAACCAGTGTTTTACTAGGAACAATGGACTTGTTGACTCTTATACTTTTAAAAATGTAATATATGAAATGACACGAACCAGTGTTTTACTACGAACAATGAACTTGTTGACTCTTATACTGTTTAAAATGTAACTTATCAAATGACACGAACCAGTGTTTTACTAGGAACAATGGACTTCTTGATTCTTATACTTTTAAAAATGTAATATATGAAATGACACCAACCCAATGTTTTACTTGGAGCAATGGACTTGTTGACTCTTATACTGTTAAAAATGT
>NW_013844510.1:0-384 GCF_000517525.1 Limulus polyphemus
CAATTTGTGTCAGGGGGCTCACAGTTCTTCGGTGTGCCCCTCCCGTGCACCGACTTATGCCAGCAAAGTCTCTGGTGCTGACACAAATTGTGATGTGTCTCCACCTCCACCATCACCCATCCCGTCTCCAATCGATCGTACTGTCGATGTGTGTCCCGATCCCGTGGAGCAGCAGGACCTGTCGCCTCCCACCAGTCCTGATGGTGCCGCTTCCCAGCCTATCCATGAGGCCCCTAATTCTTCAGCTGAAGGGGCCTCGCCACCGCCGGATGCTGCTTCCTGCCCATCCAGTTCCGTGGAGGACGCCTCTTCGTCAGTCCCCTCACCTTCCGTCTTGGAACCGCCCACTCCTGCCATCGATGTGGACACCTCCTCCAAACCATC
>NW_013844511.1:0-697 GCF_000517525.1 Limulus polyphemus
TTGACTTATAACAAATCATATGATATGGTTTTAACAGTCATAATGAATGTTGTGATATTGTTTTCTAACATATAACAAATCATGTGATATGGTTTTAACAGTCATACTGAATGTTGGGACATTGTTTTCTAACATATAACAAATCATGTGATATGGTTTTAACAGTCATACTGAATGTTGTGATATTGTTTTATGACTTATAACAAATCATGTGATATGGTTTTAACAGTCATAATGAATGTTGTGATATTGTTTTATGACTTATAACAAATGATGTGATATGGATTTAACAGTTATACTGAATGTTGTGATATTGTTTTCTAACATATAACAAATCATGTGATATGGTTTTAACAGTTATACTGAATGTTGTGATATTGTTTTATGACTTATAACAAATGATGTGATATGGTTTTAACAGTCATAATGAATGTTGTGATATTGTTTTTTGACTTATAACAAATCATGTGATATGGTTTTAACAGTCATAATGAATGTTGTGATATTGTTTTATGACTTATAACAAATCATATGATATGGATTTAACAGTTATACTGAATGTTGGGATATTGTTTTTTGACTTATAACAAATCATGTGATATGGTTTTAACAGTCATAATGAATGTTGTGATATTGTTTTATGACTTATAACAAATCATATGATATGGATTTAACAGTTATACTGAATGTTGGGATA
>NW_013844512.1:0-539 GCF_000517525.1 Limulus polyphemus
AGCTTTACTTTTGATTAGGTAATATCTTATTAAGTAGACCCGAGTAACTCACCTTTACTCTTGATTAGGTAATATCGTATACAGTGGCCCAGAGTAACTCAGTTTTACTCTTGATTAGGTAATATCTTATACAGTAGCCCCAAGTAACTCAGTTTTACTCTTGATTAGGTAATATCTTATACAGTAGCCCCGAGAAACTCAGCTTTACTCTTGATTAGATAATATCTTATACAGTAGCCTCGAGTAACTCAGTTTTACTCTTGATTAGGTAATATCTTATACAGTAGCCCCCGACAAACTCAGCTTTACTCTTGATTAGGTAATATCTTATACAGTAGCCCCCGAGTAACAAAGTTTTATTCCTGATTAAGTAATATCTTATACTTTGAGTTATTCGGGGTTACGAGTAAAGTTGATTAGGTAATATCTTATGCAGTAGACCCGAGTAACTCAGCTTTACTCTTGATTAGGTAATATCTTATTAAGTAGCCCCGAGTAACTCACCTTTACTCTTGACTAGGTAATATCTTATACAGTAG
>NW_013844513.1:0-807 GCF_000517525.1 Limulus polyphemus
AGTGTATCTTATATGACACGTAAGACCAATGTATCTTATATAACACGTCTGACCAGTGTATCTTATATAACACGTCTGACCAGTGTATATTATATAACACGTCTGACCAGTGTACCTTCTATAACACGTCAGACCAGTGTACCTTCTATAACACGTCTGACCAGTGTATCTTATATAACACGTAAGACCAATGTATCTTATATAACACGTCTGACCAGTGTACCTTATATAACACATCTGACCAGTGTACCTTCTATAACACGTCTGACCAGTGTATCTTCTATAACACGTCTGACCAGTGTATCTTATATAACGCGTAAGACCAATGTATCTTATATAACACATCTGACCAGTGTACCTTCTATAACACATCTGACCAGCGTACCTTCTATAACACGTCTGACCAGTGTATCTTCTATAACACGTCTGACCAGTGTATCTTATATAACACGTCAGACCAGTGTACCTTCTATAACACGTCTGACCAGTGTATCTTATATAACACGTCTGACCAGTATATCTTATATAACACATCTGACCAATGTATCTTATATAACACGTCTGACCAGTGTACCTTCTACAACACGTTTGACCAGCGCATCCTCTATAGCACGTTTAACCGGTGTATCTACTATAGCACGTCTGGACCAGTGTATCTTATATAACACGTCAGACCAGTGTACCTTCTATAACACATCTGACCAGCGTACCTTCTATAACACGTCTGACCAGTGTATCTTCTATAACACGTCTGACCAGTGTATCTTATATAACACGTCAGACCAGTGTACCTTCTATAACACGTCT
>NW_013844514.1:0-1219 GCF_000517525.1 Limulus polyphemus
ATTGTGTCTTCTCATTGACAGCACACAGTATCGTTAAATCTTGTGTCTTCTTATTGGCAGTATACAGTATCGTTAAATCTTGTGTCTTCTTATTGACAGTACATAGTATCGTTAAATCTTGGGTCTTTTTATAGATAGTACACAGTATTGATAAATCGTGTATCTTCTTATTCAGAATACACAGTATTGCTAAATCGTGTGTCTTCTTATTGACAGTACACAGTATTGTTTTATCTTGTGTGTTCTTATTGAAAGTACACAATATCGTTAAATCTTGTGTCTTCTTATTGACAGTACACAGTATCGTTCAATAAGAAGACACAAGATTTAACGATACTGTGTACTGTCAATAAGAAGACACAAGATTTACAGTACACATTATCGTTGAATATTGTGTCTTCTTTTTGACAGTACACAGTATCGTTAAATTTTGTGTCTTCTTTTGACAGTATACAGTATCGTTAAATCTTTGTGTCTTCTTATTGACAGTACACAGTATCGTTAAATCTTGTGTCATCTTATTGACAGTACAAGGTATCGTTAAATCTTGTGTCTTCTTATTGAGAGTACACAGTATTGTTAAATCTTATGTCTTCCCGTGTACTGTCAATATTTAACGATACTGTGCACTGTCAATAAGAAGACACAAGATTTAACTATACTATGTACTTTCAATAAGAAGACACAAGATTTAACGATACTGTGTACTGTCAGTAAGAAGAGACAATATTCGACGATAATGTGTACTGTCAGTAAGAAAACACAAGATTTTACGATACTGTGTACTGTCAATAAGAAGACACAAGATTTAACGATACTGTGTACTTTCAACGATAATATGTACTGTCAGTAAGAAAACACAAGATTTAACAATAATGTGTCCTGTCAATAAGAAGACAGAAGATTTAACGATACTAAGTACTGTCAATAAGAAGACACAAGATTTAACGATACTGTGTACAGTCAATAAGAAGACACAATATTTAACGATACTTCTTGTGTCTTCTTATTGACAGTACACAGTTACGTTAAATCATGTGTCTTCTTATTGACAGTACACAGTATCGTTAAATCTTGTGTCTTCTTATTGACAGTACACATTATTGTTAAATCTTGTGTTTTCTTACTGACAGTACACATTATCGTCGAATATTGTCTCTTCTTATTGACAGTACACAGTATCGTTAAATCTTGTGTCTTCTTATTGACAGTACACAGT
>NW_013844515.1:0-384 GCF_000517525.1 Limulus polyphemus
AAAGTACTATGTATAACATGTTCCATATCAACATTTAGACAAGGTTATGGTGATTTAAAGTACCATGTATAACATGTTCCATATCAACATTTAGACAAGGTTATGGTGATTTAAAGTATTATGTCTAGCATGTTACACATCAACATTTAGACAAGGTAAAAGTACTATGTCCAACATGTTTCATATCAACATTTAGGCCAGATTATGGTGATGTAAAGTATTATGTCTGGCATGTTCCACACCAACATTTAGACAAGGTTATGGTGATTTAAAGTATTATGTCTAGCATGTTCAATATCAACATTTAGGCCAGGTTATGGTGGTTTAAAGTATTATGTCTAGCATGTTCTATATCAACATATAGACAAGGTTATGGTGATTTAA
>NW_013844516.1:0-384 GCF_000517525.1 Limulus polyphemus
TTTAGTTAGACAAACGTTCTGAAACACTGTTGTTCTAATACAGGCGGATTTAGTTAGACAAACGTTTTGAAACACTGTTGTTCTAATACAGATGGATTTAGTTAGACAAACGTTCTGAAACATTGTTGTTCTAATACAGGTGGATTTAGTTAGACAAACGTTCTGAAACACTGTTGTTCTAATACAATCGGATTCAGTTAGACAAACGTTCTGAAACATTGTTGTTCTAATACAGGCGGATTTAGTTAGACAAACGTTCTGAAACACTATTGTTCTAATACAGGCGGATTTAGTTAGACAAACGTTCTGAAACACTGTTGTTCTAATACAGACGGATTTAGTTAGACAAACGTTCTGAAACACTGTTGTTCTAATACAGGTGGA
>NW_013844517.1:0-384 GCF_000517525.1 Limulus polyphemus
ACTGTAGATATCTCAATAAGGCTCTGAATCAAATATATCGCAAAGTACACACGGTAGATGTCTCAATGTGGCTCTAAAACAAATAGATCGTAAAGTAGACACATTAGATATCTCAATGTGGCTCTAAACTAAATATGTTGTAAAGAAGGCACTGTAGATATATCAAAGTCGCTCTCAAACAAATAGATCGTAAAGTAGACACAGTAGATATCTCTAGGTGGTCCTAAAACAAATAATTCACAAAGTAGACACTGTAGATATCTCAATCTGGCTCTAAAACATATAGATCGTAAAGTAGACACAGCAGATATCTTAATGTGGCTTTAAAAAATATATTGTAAAGTAGACACAGTAGATTTATCAATGTGGCTCTAAAACAAATAG
>NW_013844518.1:0-385 GCF_000517525.1 Limulus polyphemus
TTCCATCTATTTTCAGTTCCATAATGCTATCTATTTTCAGTTCCATAACATTCCATCTGTTTTATTTCCATAACGTTCAATCTATTTTCAGTTCCATAACATTCCATCTATTTTCAGTTCCATAACGCCATCTATTTTCAGTTCCATAACGTTCTATATATTTTCAGTTCCATAACATTCCATCTGTTTTCATTTCCATAACGTTCCATCTATTTCCAGTTCCATAACATTCCATCTATTTTCAGTTCCATAACGCTATCTATTTTCATTTCCATAACGTTCATCTATTTTCAGTTCCATAACGCTATCTATTTTCAGTTCCATAACATTCCATCTATTTTTATTTCCATAACGCTATCTATTTTCATTTCCATAACGCCATCTG
>NW_013844519.1:0-384 GCF_000517525.1 Limulus polyphemus
AAATGTTTGGTGTTATTTGTAGAAAGCACGAATGAGACTTATAAGTCCTTTACTCATTCCAGCCGATTGGGGGCTGTGGTAAAGATTGGTTAAATATGCAGTTGGATTATACAATAGGAACAGACGAATAGGTGAAGTAAGTGGGCAGAAAATGTAGATTTCTTTAGGTAATTTAACTCGTGTTTTGAGTAAATGGTTATTTTGTTCCGTTTTTTATTTAAATTATAGCTGTTTTTCTTCTAATTCCGTGTTTTGTGTTGCATTAACAAACATATGGTTCCCTCATTGAAGATTTGTTAGACCAGATGATTTTTATTCATTCAAGAAGGAATCTGCAGAATGGGAAGATTAACATTAGTTCATAAAGACACTCAGTAGTGTGTC
>NW_013844520.1:0-384 GCF_000517525.1 Limulus polyphemus
TTAGGACATTTTGTTCAGACAACTATTCAATCTCTTAATTTCTGGTAACAATTTATTTGTAACCCAGTCAATCGTATTGATTGCTGAGCTGCTCAAATATTTAGATGACTACTGACACTTTATTCACAGCACAACCAATTATATTGATTGTTCAGCTGGTTAAATATCTAGATAACTACTGACACTTTATTTACAGCACAACCAATCATACTTATTGTTCAGATGGTTAAATATATAGATAATTACTGACACTTTATTTACAGCATAACCAATCATACTTGTTGTTCAGCTGGTTAGATATTTAGGTAATTACTGACACTTTATTAACAGCACAACCTATCATATTTATTATTCAGCTGGTTAAATATCTAGATAATTACTGAC
>NW_013844521.1:0-384 GCF_000517525.1 Limulus polyphemus
GTATGTTGTTGACTATTAGCTCAAAACTGGGCCCCCCAGTGGCACAGCGGTATGTCTGCGGACCTACAACGCTAGAAACCGGGTTTCGATAACCATGATGGGCAGAGCACAGATAGCCCACTGCGTAGCTTTGCGCTTAACTACAAAAACAAAACAAACATCAAAACTGAGAACGGCCGGTGCAGATAGCCCTCGAGCAACATTGCACGAAATTCAACAAACAAAAAAAGAAACAAAAAAACACAAGATATAAGTCATATATAATTTACACTCGCCGACAACTCTTGACCTATTTCTCACCAACGAAAAGTCGATTCACCGTCACGTTACAACGGCTGAAAGGGCGAACACGTTCGATGACGGGATCCAAACCCTCGACCCGAA
>NW_013844522.1:0-385 GCF_000517525.1 Limulus polyphemus
TTCATGTAAACTACTAGAACCCATTTTAGATATAACCTACTGAAGATAGTTTTCATGTAAACTACTAGAACCTATTTTAAATATAACCTACTGAAGATAACTTTCATGTAAACTACGAGAACCCATTTTAAATATAACCTACTGAAGATAAATTTCATGTAAACTACTAGAACCTATTTTAGATATAACCTACTGAAGATAGCTTTATGTAAACTACTAGAACCTATTTTAAGTATAATATAATGAAGATAGCTTCCATATACACTACTAGAACCTATTTTAAGTATAATATAATGAAGATAGCTTCCATATACACTACTAGAACCTATTTTAAATATAACCTACTGAAGATAACTTTCATGTAAACTACTAGAACCTATTTTAG
>NW_013844523.1:0-384 GCF_000517525.1 Limulus polyphemus
TTTTAGTTTTATAATAATGTACTAAACCTGTTTTATATACCCATGGATATTATGTTATGCACTTTCTTCTATATCCAAAGGTTATTTAATGACCTTCCTATTATATCCACAGGTGACCTAATGATCTTCCTTCTATATCCACAGGTGACCTATTGTCCTTCCTTCTATATCCACAGGTTACCTAATCTCCTTCCTTCTATATCCACAGGTGACCTATTGTCCTTCCTTCTATATCCACAGGTGACCTATTTTCCTTCCTTCTATATCCACAGGTGACCTATTGTCCTTCCTTCTATATCCACAGGTGACCTATTGTCCTTCCTTCTATATCCACAGGTTACCTTATCTCCTTCCTTCTATATCCACACTACCAATCGCGTATTG
>NW_013844524.1:0-384 GCF_000517525.1 Limulus polyphemus
CTTCTTTTGTTCTGTTTTTTCTTTGGTTTGTGTGTTTATTTTCTCTTCTTGTGCTAGTGTAGTTGTTTCCGTTATGGTGTGGGTTTTTAATGCTTGTGCGAATGTAGACTGTTTTCTTGTTTTCTTCGATTGTACTAGTATGAAATTGTTTTGATCTTCTGGTGTTTCTTGGAGATTATCTTCGTGTACTTGTGTCCCTAGTTGGTCGTGTGAGTTTCCATGTACTTCTTTGAGTTTAGTTTGTGTAGGTGGGTTGTTGTATTCTTCTTCATATTTAGTTTGTGCAAGTGTGTTGTATTCTTCTTCGTGTTTAGTTTGTGTAGGTGTGTTGTTGTATTCTTCTTTGTGTTCTAGTGTTGATTTTCCTGAGTGTTCTTCTTGTGG
>NW_013844525.1:0-384 GCF_000517525.1 Limulus polyphemus
TTTTCTTATTGACAGTACAGAATATCGTTAAATTTTGTGTCTTTTTATAGATAGTACACAGTATTGCTAAATCGTGTGTTTTCTTATTGAGAGTACACTGTATTGTTAAATCTTGTGTCTTCTTATTGACAGTACACAGTATAGTTAAATCTTGTGTCTTCTTATTGACAGGACACATTATTGTTAAATCTTATGTTTTCTTACTGACAGTACACATTATCGTTGAATATTGTGTCTTCTTATTGACATTACACAGTATTGTTAAATCTTGTGTGTTCTTATTGATAGTACACAGTATTGTTAAATCTTGTGTCTTCTTATTGACAGTACACAGTTTTGTTAAATCTTGTGTCTTCTTATTGAAAGTACACAGTATCGTTAAAT
>NW_013844526.1:0-385 GCF_000517525.1 Limulus polyphemus
GACTAAAGATGAATATGGTGGTAATAAATTCGGTAACTAGAGTTACACCTAGGTATTCGTGGAGTTTTTGTACCAAATAACGCTAAATTTGAGTATGTTGGTTACAAATTCGGTAACTAGAGTTACACCTAGGTGTTCGTGGAGTTGTTGTACCAAATAACGCCAACGATGAGTATGGTGGTGATAAATTCGGTAACTAGAGTTACACCTAGGTGTTCGTGGAGTTGTATACCAAATAACGCTAAAGATGCGTATGGTGGTTACAAATTCGGTAACTAGAGTTACACCTAGGTGTTTATGGAGTAGTTGTACCAAATAACGCTAAAGATGCGTATGGTGGTTACAAATTCGGTAACTAGAGTTACACCTAGGTGTTTATGGAGTA
>NW_013844527.1:0-384 GCF_000517525.1 Limulus polyphemus
GGAATTGGCAAAGTTTTGTAATAGCCGCCAAGATGACTGGGATGTCTTACTCCCTCCACTGTTGATGGTGTATAGAACAACAGAGCATGAAGCCACTGGATACACTCCAGCAAAGCTGTTGTTTCGTTTGGTCGGGAACTTTGATTGCCAGTGGAACTGATAATTTACAAAGAGTTGCCTGAAAATGTGCCAGAGTTCGTGAAAGTCTTATCTGAAAGGATGGATGATATTCATCATCAAGTGCATTCAAACTTAAAAACGTCCATTGATTCCATGAAGCTATGTTATGATAAGAAATCTACTGAAGTCAGCTTTGTACCAGGAGACAATGTGTGGTTGTATAATCCCAGGAAGACCAAAGAGAAGTCTCCTAAGTTGTCTTCA
>NW_013844528.1:0-386 GCF_000517525.1 Limulus polyphemus
ACAAGATTTAACGATACTGTGTACTATCAATAAGAAGACTTAAGATTTAACGATAATGTGTACTGTCAGCAAGAAAACACAAGATTTAACAATAGTGTGTACTATCAATAAGAAGACTTAAGATTTAACGATAATGTGTACTGTCAGCAAGAAAACACAAGATTTAACAATAGTGTGTACTGTCAAAAAGAAGACACAAGATTTAACGACACTGTGTACTGTCAATAAGAAGACACAAGATTTAACAAAACTGTTTACTGTCAGCAAGAAGACACACGATTTATCAATACCGTCTACTGTCAATAAAAAGACCAAGATTTAACAATACTGTGTACTGTCAATAAGAAGACATAAGATTTAACGATACTGTGTACTGTCAATAAGAA
>NW_013844529.1:0-384 GCF_000517525.1 Limulus polyphemus
AATTTCAATGTTGTTCTTTTTTTTCTTCAATTATATTATAAACAAAGAAGAGCTTTAAGAATATAATTATTCAATCAAAATTCCAACATATAAAAGGCCATGACGTCTTCTTATCAAATAAACTCCATCTTTTGGATTGTTTTTACTCTGGGTTAGCGAAAGATCAATTTTTTTTAGCTTTTATAGAGATATAATATTTTTCGTCAATGCTATAATGTCTCAGTTTTCTAGATTCCGACGAAATAAGCACTATAGGATATTTTTCTATTAATTTTGCGTCAAAAAAACCCTTTTTTACATTTTCCAAAAAAATTCATATTTTCACCAAAAACCAAAGGCTATAGGCCCATGTTTTTTCCCAAATTTTGAAAAAAATTGTTTTTC
>NW_013844530.1:0-384 GCF_000517525.1 Limulus polyphemus
CCAGAGTTATTATAGTTAGTGTCATTAAAGCCAGAGTTATTATTGCTAATGTCATTAAACCCAGAGTTATTATACTTAATGTCATTAAAGCCAGAGTTATTATTGCTAATGTCATTAAAGCCGGAGCTATTATAGCTAATGTTATTAAAGACAGAGTTATTATAGATAGTGTCATTAAAGCCAGAGTTATTATTGCTAATGTCATTAAAGCCAGAGTTATTATAGTCAGTGTTATTAAAGACAGAGTTACTATAGCTAATGTTATTAAAGCCAGAGTTATTATTGCTAATGTCATTAAACCCAGAGTTATTATACTTAATGTCATTAAAGCCAGAGTTATTATTGCTAATGTCATTAAAGCCGGAGCTATTATAGCTAATGTTA